>NW_027195606.1:117500-120000 GCF_038502225.1 Cherax quadricarinatus
TGGGAACTACGTTTGCCGTCTTCCATACCTCAGGTAGCTGCCCAGTTTCCAGGGATGTGTTGGCGATTGTGGTGAGTGGCACACACAAAGCATATCCGCTCCCTCTCTATGGATCCATGGGGAGATGTTGTCCGGTCCCATTGCCTTTGAGGTATCGATGTCCCTTAGCAGCTTCTTCACCTCCTCCTCATATGTATTTATGTCATCCAACACTTGTTGGTATATTCCTTGCTGGTGTCCCCATCTGGTCTATCCCCTCAGAGGCCTTTGTGTCTCCACTGTAAATACTTCCTTAAATCTCACGTTGAGCTCCTCACATACCTCTTGATCGTTTCTTGTGAGTTCTCCACCTTCTTTCCTCAGCCTTATCACTTGGTCTTTGACTGTTGTCTTCCTCCTAATGTGGCTATACAGCAGTTTCGGGTCAGACTTGACTTTCGATGCTATGTCGTTTTCGTACTGTCGCTGGGCCTCCCTCCTTATCTGTGCATACTCGTTTCTGGCTTTTCTACTAATCTCCTTATTTTCCTGGGTCCTTTGCCTCCTGTACCTTTTCCATTCTCTGGTTCACTTAGTTTTTGCCTTCCTACACCTTCGGGTAAACCAAGGACTCACCTTGGTTTTCCTATTATTTCTATTTCCCTTTGGAACAAACCTTTCCTCTGCCTCCTTGCACTTTGTTGCTACATATTCCATCATCTCGTTTACTGATTTTCCTACCAGTTCTCTGTCCCACTGAACCTCCTGCAGGAAGTTCCTCATACCTGTGTAGTCCCCCCCCACTTTTATAGTTTGGCTTTTCCCATTCAATTCCTGTTGCCTTCTCCACTTGTAACTCTACTATATAATCAAAACTCAGATCCACGTGATCGCTAGCTCCAAGTTGCCTCTCGTAAGTGATGTCTTCAATGTCTGAACTGCTCAGGGTGAACACAAGATCCAGTCTTTCTGGCTCATCCTCCCCTCTCTCTCTGGTAGTGTCCCTGACTTGTTAATGCATGAGGTTTTCAAGTACCACATCCATCATCTTGGCTCTCCATGTTTCGGGACCCCCATGTGGCTCCAGGTTTTCCCAGTCGATCTCCCTGTGGTTGAAATCGCCCATTACCTGTAACTTTGCTCTGCTCGAGTGAGCTCTTCTTGCCACCTCAGCCAGTGTGTCCACCATCGCTCTGTTGTTTTCTTTGTACTCCTCTCTTGGCCTCCTGCAGTTCTGTGGTGGGTCATACATCACTCCAATGACTACTTTATGTTCTCCAGACTGAATTGTGCCCCCTTTGTAGTCCCTTTCTCCAACCACGTCCATGCCTTCCATTTCCTCAAATCCCCATCGGTTTTTTATGAGCAGTGCAACCCCTCCTCCCCCTCTACTCCTTCTATCTTTCCTCAGGATCTGATATCCCGGTGGGAAGATTGCGTCTGTTATTGTCTCAGCGAGTTTCGTTTCTGTGACTGCTATGATGTCTGGGGAGTTCTCGCTGATTTTTTCGTGCCACTCCTCATATTTATTCGTTATTCTGTCCGCGTTTGTGTACCAAACCTTCAGCTTCTTTTCTATCACTGTTGTCCTGGGAGAATATTGGGGTTGGGGGAGTGAGAGCCATGGTGGGGGCCTATGGGGGGCTGTGGTGTGTGTGGGGTTTGTGATGATGGGGGTGGGGTCTGAATGCCCATAAGGGGCAGCTGTTGGGGTGATGTTTGTGATGTGGGGGTTGGTGGCAGGGGGAACAGTGTGTGGGTTTTGGTTTAGATTGTTCAGTTGCGTTGGGACTGTCGCGGTTGGAATCTTTCTGTGGGAGTTTCTGCGGGGTGTGTTTGTCCTTCCTCCTGTGTCTGGGTCCAGCTCATCTTCAGCATTGCCTCTCGTTCCTCCTTGCGTGTGTGTATGTGTGTGAGAGAGTGCGTTTACTCACCTAGTTGTGGTTGCAGGGGTCGATTCATAGCTCCTGGCCCCGCCCCCTTCACTGGCCGCTAGTGGGCCACTCTTCCTGCACCATGAGCTTTATCATACCTCTTCTTAAAGCTATGTATGGATCCTGCCTCCACTACATCGCTTCCCAAACTATTCCACTTCCTGACTACTCAGTGGCTGAAGAAATACTTCCTAACATCCCTGTGATTCATCTGAGTCTTCAACATCCAACTGTGTCCCTTTGTTGCTGTGTCCCATCTCTGGAACATTGTTTCTCTGTCCACCTTGTCAATTCCTCTCAGTATTTTATATATCGTTATCATGTCCCCCTATCTCTCCTGTCCTCCAGTGTTGTCAGGTCGATTTCCCTTAACCTCTCCTAGAATGACATACCCCTTAGCTCTGGGACTAGTCTTGTTGGAAACCTTTGCACTTTCTCTAGTTTCTTTACATGCTTGGCTAGGTGTGTGTTCCATACTGATGCCGCATACTCCAATATGGGCCTAACGTACACAGTGTACAGGGTCCTGAATGATCCCTTATTAAGATGTCGGAATGCTGTTCTGAGGTTTGCCAGGCGCCCATATG
>NW_027195606.1:122500-159149 GCF_038502225.1 Cherax quadricarinatus
ACAGTAGTGTGTGGAATGAGCTGCAGTACTGGAACAGTGGTGTGTGGAATGAGCTGCAGTACTGGAACAGTGGTGTGTGGAATGAGCTGCAGTACTGGAATGAACAGTGGTGTGTGGAATGAGCTGCAGTACTGGGAGAGTAGTGTGTGGAATGAGCTGCAGTGTGTGGAATGAGCTGCAGTACTGGAACAGTAGTGTGTGGAATGAGCTGCAGTACTGGAACAGTGGTGTGTGGAATGAGCTGCAGTACTGGAACAGTGGTGTGTGGAATGAGCTGCAGTACTGGAACAGTGGTGTGTGGAATGAGCTGCAGTACTGGAACAGTGGTGTGTGGAATGAGCTGCAGTACTGGAACAGTGGTGTGTGGAATGAGCTGCAGTACTGGAACAGTGGTGTGTGGAATGAGCTGCAGTACTGGAACAGTGATGTGTGGAATGAGCTGCAGTACTGGAACAGTAGTGTGTAGAATGAGCTGCAGTACTGGAAGAGTAGTTAGTGGAATGAGCTGCAGTACTGGAACAGTGGTGTGTGGAATGACTGCAGTACTGGAACAGTGTGCGGAATGAGCTGCAGTACTGGAACAGTGGTGTGTGGAATGAGCTGCAGTACTGGAACAGTGGTGTGTGGAATGAGCTGCAGTACTGGAACAGTGGTGTGTGGAATGAGCTGCAGTACTGGAACAGTGGTGTGTGGAATGAGCTGCAGTACTGGAACAGTGGTGTGTGGAATGAGCTGCAGTACTGGAACAGTGGTGTGTGGAATGAGCTGCAGTACTGGAACAGTGGTGTGTGGAATGAGCTGCAGTACTGGAACAGTGGTGTGTGGAATGAGCTGCAGTACTGGAACAGTAGTGTGTGGAAGCTGCAGTACTGGAACAGTGTGCGGAATGAGCTGCAGTACTGGAACAGTGGTGTGTGGAATGAGCTGCAGTACTGGAACAGTGGTGTGTGGAATGAGCTGCAGTACTGGAACAGTGGTGTGTGGAATGAGCTGCAGTACTGGAACAGTGGTGTGTGGAATGAGCTGCAGTACTGGAACAGTGGTGTGTGGAATGAGCTGCAGTACTGGAACAGTGGTGTGTGGAATGAGCTGCAGTACTGGAACAGTAGTGTGTGGAATGAGCTGCAGTACTGGAACAGTGGTGTGTGGAATGAGCTGCAGTACTGGAACAGTGGTGTGTGGAATGAGCTGCAGTACTGGAACAGTGGTGTGTGGAATGAGCTGCAGTACTGGAACAGTGGAACAGTGTGTGTGGAATGAGCTGCAGTACTGGAACAGTGGTGTGTGGAACAGTACTGGAACAGTAGTGTGTGGAATGAGCTGCAGTACTGGAACTGGAATGAGCTGCAGTAGTGTGTGGAATGAGCTGCAGTACTGGAACAGTGGTGTGTGGAATGAGCTGCAGTACTGGAACAGTAGTGTGTGGAATGAGCTGCAGTACTGGAACAGTGGTGTGTGGAATGAGCTGCAGTACTGGAACAGTGGTGTGTGGAATGAGCTGCAGTACTGGAACAGTGGTGTGTGGAATGAGCTGCAGTACTGGAACAGTGGTGTGTGGAATGAGCTGCAGTACTGGAACAGTGGTGTGTGGAATGAGCTGCAGTACTGGAACAGTGGTGTGTGGAATGAGCTGCAGTACTGGAACAGTGGTGTGTGGAGCTGCAGTACTGGAACAGTAATGTGTGGAATGAGCTGCAGTACAGTAGTGTGTGGAATGAGCAGTAATGTGTGGAATGAGCTGCAGTACTGGAACAGTGGTGTGTGGAATGAGCTGCAGTACTGGAACAGTGGTGTGTGGAATGAGCTGCAGTACTGGAACAGTGGTGTGTGGAATGAGCTGCAGTACTGGAACAGTAGTGTGTGGAATGAGCTGCAGTACTGGAACAGTAGTGTGTGGAATGAGCTGCAGTACTGGAACAGTGGTGTGTGGAATGAGCTGCAGTACTGGAACAGTGGTGTGTGGAATGAGCTGCAGTACTGGAACAGTAGTGTGTGGAATGAGCTGCAGTACTGGAACAGTGGTGTGTGGAATGAGCTGCAGTACTGGAACAGTGGTGTGTGGAATGAGCTGCAGTACTGGAACAGTGGTGTGTGGAATGAGCTGCAGTACTGGAACAGTGGTGTGTGGAATGAGCTGCAGTACTGGAACAGTGGTGTGTGGAATGAGCTGCAGTACTGGAACAGTGGTGTGTGGAATGAGCTGCAGTACTGTAACAGTGTGTGGAATGAGCTGCATGAATGAGCTGCAGTACTGGAACAGTGGTGTGTGGAATGAGCTGCAGTACTGGAACAGTGGTGTGTGGAATGAGCTGCAGTACTGGAACAGTGGTGTGTGGAATGAGCTGCAGTACTGGAACAGTAGTGTGTGGAATGAGCTGCAGTACTGGAACAGTAGTGTGTGGAATGAGCTGCAGTACTGGAACAGTAGTGTGTGGAATGAGCTGCAGTACTGGAACAGTAGTGTGTGGAATGAGCTGCAGTACTGGAACAGTAGTGTGTGGAATGAGCTGCAGTACTGGAACAGTGGTGTGTGGAATGAGCTGCAGTACTGGAACAGTGGTGTGTGGAATGAGCTGCAGTACAGGAACAGTAGTGTGTGGAATGAGCTGCAGTACTTGAACAGTGGTGTGTGGAATGAGTTGAAGTACTGGAATAGTAGTGTGTGGAATGAGCTGCAGTACTGGAACAGTGGTGTGTGGAATGAGCTGCAGTACTGGAACAGTGGTGTGTGGAATGAGCTGCAGTACTGGAACAGTGGTGTGTGGAATGAGCTGCAGTACTGGAACAGTGGTGTGTGGAATGAGCTGCAGTACTGGAACAGTAGTGTGTGGAATGAGCTGCAGTACTGGAACAGTAGTGTGTGGAATGAGCTGCAGTACTGGAACAGTAGTGTGTGGAATGAGCTGCAGTACTGGAACAGTGGTGTGTGGAATGAGCTGCAGTACTGGAACAGTAGTGTGTGTGGAATGAGCTGCAGTACTGGAACAGTGGTGTGTGGAATGAGCTGCAGTACTGGAACAGTGGTGTGTGGAATGAGCTGCAGTACTGGAACAGTGGTGTGTGGAATGAGCTGCAGTACTGGAACAGTGGTGTGTGGAATGAGCTGCAGTACTGGAACAGTGGTGTGTGGAATGAGCTGCAATACTGGAAGAGTAGAACAGGTGTGTGGAATGAGCTGGAGTACTGGAACAGTGGAGTGTGGAATGAGCTGCAGTACTGGAACAGTGGTGTGTGGAATGAGCTGCAGTACTGGAACAGTAGTGTTTGGAATGAGCTGCAGTACTGGAACAGTGGTGTGTGGAATGAGCTGCAGAACTGGAATGAGCTGCAGTACTGGAAGTGGAGTGGAATGAACTGCAGTACTGGAAGAGTAGTGTGTGGAATGAGCTGCAGTACTGGAACAGTGGTGTGTGGAATGAGCTGCAGTACTGGAACAGTGGTGTGTGGAATGAGCTGCAGTACTGGAACAGTGGTGTGTGGAATGAGCTGCAGTACTGGAACAGTAGTGTGTGGAATGAGCTGCAGTACTGGAACAGTGGTGTGTGGAATGAGCTGCAGTACTGGAACAGTGGTGTGTGGAATGAGCTGCAGTACTGGAACAGTAGTGTGTGGAATGAGCTGCAGTACTGGAACAGTGGTGTGTGGAATGAGCTGCAGTACTGGAACAGTGGTGTGTGGAATGAGCTGCAGTACTGGAACAGTGGTGTGTGGAATGAGCTGCAGTACTGGAAAAGTGGTGTGTGGAATGAGCTGCAGTACTGGAACAGTAATGTGTGGAATCAGCTGCAGTACTTAAACAGTGGTGTGTGGATTGAGCGGCAGTACTGTGGAATGTGTGAAGTGTGTGGAATGAGTTGCAGTACTGGAACAGTGGTGTGTGGAATGAGCTGCTTTGATGGAACAATGGTGTCTGGAATGAGCTGCAGTACTGGAACAGTAGAGTGTGGAAAGAGCTGCAGCACTGGAACATTGTTGTGTGGAATGAGCTGCAGTACTGGAACAGTGGTGTGTGGAATGAGCTGCAGTACTGGAACAGGGGTGTGGAATGAGCTGCAGTACTGGAACAGTAATGTGTGGAATGAGCTGCAGTACTGGAACAGTAGTGTGTGGAATGAGCTGCAGTACTGGAACAGTAGTGTGTGGAATGAGCTGCAGTACTGGAACAGTGGTGTGTGGAATGAGCTGCAGTACTGGAACAGTGGTGTGTGGAATGAGCTGCAGTACTGGAACAGTAGTGTGTGGAATGAGCTGCAGTACTGAAGAGTAGTGTGTGGAATGAGCTGCAGATCAGTGGTGTGTGGAATGAGCTGCAGTACTGGAACAGTGGTGTGTGGAATGAGCTGCAGTACTGGAACAGTGGTGTGTGGAATGAGCTGCAGTACTGGAACAGTAGTGTGTGGAATGAGCTGCAGTACTGGAACAGTGGTGTGTGGAATGAGCTGCAGTACTGGAACAGTAGTGTGTGGAATGAGCTGCAGTACTGGAACAGTAATGTGTGGAATGAGCTGCAGTACTGGAACAGTGTGAACAGTGGAACCGTAGTGTGTGGAATGAGCTGCAGTATTGGAACAGTGGTGTGTGGAATGAGCTGCAGTACTGGAACATTAGTGTGTGGAATGAGCTGCAGTACTGGAACAGTGGTGTGTGGAATGAGCTGCAGTGGCAGTACTGGAACAGTGGTGTGTGGAATGAGCTGCAGTACTGGAACAGTGGTGTGTGGAATGAGCTGCAGTACTGGAACAGTGGTGTGTGGAATGAGCTGCAGTACTGGAACAGTGGTGTGTGGAATGAGCTGCAGTACTGGAACAGTGGTGTGTGGAATGAGCTGCAGTACTGGAACAGTAGTGTGTGGAATGAGCTGCAGTACTGGAACAGTGGTGTGTGGAATGAGCTGCAGTACTGGAACAGTGGTGTGTGGAATGAGCTGCAGTACTGGAACAGTGGTGTGTGGAATGAGCTGCAGTACTAGAAGAGTGAGCTGCAGTACTGGAACAGTGTGTGGAATGAGCTGCAGTACTGGAACAGTGGTGTGTGGAATGAGCTGCACTACTGGAAGAGTGGTGTGTGGAATGAGCTGCAGTACTGGAACAGTGGTGTGTGGAATGAGATGCAGTACTGGAACAGTGGTGTGTGGAATGAGCTGCCGTACTGGAACAGTAGTGTGTGGTGTGGAATGAGCTGCAGTACTGAGCTGAGCTACAGTACTGGAACAGTAGTGTGTGGAATGAGCTGCAGTACTGGAACAGTAGTGTGTGGAATGAGCTGCAGTACTGGAACAGTGGTGTGTGGAATGAGCTGCAGTACTGGAACAGTGGTGTGTGGAATGAGCTGCAGTACTGGAACAGTGGTGTGTGGAATGAGCTGCAGTACTGGAACAGTGGTGTGTGGAATGAGCTGCAGTACTGGAACAGTGGTGTGTGGAATGAGCTGCAGTACTGGAACAGTGGTGTGTGGAATGAGCTGCAGTACTGGAACAGTGGTGTGTGGAATGAGCTGCAGTACTGGAACAGTGGTGTGTGGAATGAGCTGCAGTACTGGAACAGTGGTGTGTGGAATGAGCTGCAGTACTGGAACAGTGGTGTGTGGAATGAGCTGCAGTACTGGAACAGTGGTGTGTGGAATGAGCTGCAGTACTGGAACAGTAGTGTGTGGAATGAGCTGCAGTACTGGAACAGTGGTGTGTGGAATGAGCTGTGTGGAATGAGCTGCAGTACTGGAACAGTGAGTGCAGTGTGGAATGAGCTGCAGTACTGGAACAGTGGTGTGTGGAATGAGCTGCAGTACTGGAACAGTGGTGTGTGGAATGAGCTGCAGTACTGGAAGAGTGGTGTGTGGAATGAGCTGCAGTACTGGAACAGTAGTGTGTGGAATGAGCTGCAGTACTGGAACAGTAATGTGTGGAATGAGCTGCAGTACTGGAACAGTGGAGTGGAATGAACTTCAGTACTGGAACAGTAGAGTGTGGAAAGAGCTGCAGTACTGGAACAGTGGTGTGTGGAATGAGCTGCAGTACTGGAACAGTGGTGTGTGGAATGAGCTGCAGTACTGGAACAGTAGTGTGTGGAATGAGCTGCAGTACTGGAACAGTAGTGTGTGGAATGAGCTGCAGTACTGGAAGAGTAGTGTGTGGAATGAGCTGCAGTATTGGAACAGTGGTGTGTGGAATGAGCTGCAGTACTGGAACAGTGGTGTGTGGAATGAGCTGCAGTACTGGAACAGTGGTGTGTGGAATGAGCTGCAGTACTGGAACAGTGGTGTGTGGAATGAGCTGCAGTACTGGAACAGTGGTGTGTGGAATGAGCTGCAGTACTGGAACAGTGGTGTGTGGAATGAGCTGCAGTACTGGAACAGTGGTGTGTGGAATGAGCTGCAGTACTGGAACAGTAGTGTGTGGAATGAGCTGCAGTACTGGAACAGTGGTGTGTGGAATGAGCTGCAGTACTGGAACAGTGGTGTGTGGAATGAGCTGCAGTACTGGAACAGTGGTGTGTGGAATGAGCTGCAGTACTGGAACAGTAGTGTGTGGAATGAGCTGCAGTACTGGAACAGTAGTGTGTGGAATGAGCTGCAGTACTGGAAGAGTGGTGTGTGGAATGAGCTGCAGTACTGGATCAGTAGTGTGTGGAATGAGCTGCAGTACTGGAACAGTAATGTGTGGAATGAGCTGCAGTACTGGAAGTGGAGTGGAATGAACTTCAGTACTGGAACAGTAGAGTGTGGAAAGAGCTGCAGTACTGGAACATTGTTGTGTGGAATGAGCTGCAGTACTGGAACAGTGGTGTGTGGAATGAGCTGCAGTACTGGAACAGTAGTGTGTGGAATGAGCTGCAGTACTGGAACAGTGGTGTGTGGAATGAGCTGCAGTACTGGAACAGTGGTGTGTGGAATGAGCTGCAGTACTGGAACAGTGGTGTGTGGAATGAGCTGCAGTACTGGAACAGTGGTGTGTGGAATGAGCTGCAGTACTGGAACAGTAGTGTGTGGAATGAGCTGCAGTACTGGAACAGTAGTGTGTGGAATGAGCTGCAGTACTGGAACAGTGGTGTGTGGAATGAGCTGCAGTACTGGAACAGTGGTGTGTGGAATGAGCTGCAGTACTGGAACAGTAGTGTGTGGAATGAGCTGCAGTACTGGAACAGTAGTGTGTGGAATGAGCTGCAGTACTGGAACAGTAGTGTGTGGAATGAGCTGCAGTACTGGAACAGTGGTGTGTGGAATGAGCTGCAGTACTGGAACAGTAGTGTGTGGAATGAGCTGCAGTACTGGAACAGTGGTGTGTGGAATGAGCTGCAGTACTGGAACAGTGGTGTGTGGAATGAGCTGCAGTACTGGAACAGTGGTGTGTGGAATGAGCTGCAGTACTGGAACAGTGGTGTGTGGAATGAGCTGCAGTACTGGAACAGTGGTGTGTGGAATGAGCTGCAGTACTGGAACAGTAGTGTGTGGAATGAGCTGCAGTACTGGAACAGTGGTGTGTGGAATGAGCTGCAGTACTGGAACAGTGGTGTGTGGAATGAGCTGAACAGTGGTGTGTGGAATACTGGAGCAGTAGTGTGTGGAATGAGCTGCAGTACTGGAACAGTAGTGTGTGGAATGAGCTGCAGTACTGGAACAGTAGTGTGTGGAATGAGCTGCAGTACTGGAACAGTAGTGTGTGGAATGAGCTGCAGTACTGGAACAGTAGTGTGTGGAATGAGCTGCAGTACTGGAACAGTGGTGTGTGGAATGAGCTGCAGTACTGGAACAGTAGTGTGTGGAATGAGCTGCAGTACTGGAACAGTGGTGTGTGGAATGAGCTGCAGTACTGGAACAGGGGTGTGGAATGAGCTCCAGTACTGGAACAGTAATGTGTGGAATGAGCTGCAGTACTGGAACAGTAGTGTGTGGAATGAGCTGCAGTACTGGAACAGTGGTGTGTGGAATGAGCTGCAGTACTGGAACAGTAGTGTGTGGAATGAGCTGCTGGCAGTGGTGTGTGGAATGAGCTGCAGTACTGGAACAGTGGTGTGTGGAATGAGCTGCAGTACTGGAACAGTGGTGTGTGGAATGAGCTGCAGTACTGGAACAGTAGTGTGTGGAATGAGCTGCAGTACTGGAACAGTGGTGTGTGGAATGAGCTGCAGTACTGGAACAGTGGTGTGTGGAATGAGCTGCAGTACTGGAACAGTGGTGTGTGGAATGAGCTGCAGTACTGGAACAGTAGTGTGTGGAATGAGCTGCAGTACTGGAACAGTAGTGTGTGGAATGAGCTGCAGTACTGGAACAGTGGTGTGTGGAATGAGCTGCAGTACTGGAACAGTGGTGTGTGGAATGAGCTGCAGTACTGGAACAGTAGTGTGTGGAATGAGCTGCAGTACTGGAACAGTGGTGTGTGGAATGAGCTGCAGTACTGGAACAGTGGTGTGTGGAATGAGCTGCAGTACTGGAACAGTAGTGTGTGGAATGAGCTGCAGTACTGGAACAGTAGTGTGTGGAATGAGCTGCAGTACTGGAACAGTAGTGTGTGGAATGAGCTGCAGTACTGGAACAGTAATGTGTGGAATGAGCTGCAGTACTGGAACAGTAGTGTGTGGAATGAGCTGAAGTACTTGAATATTGTTGTGTTGAATGAGCTGCAGTACTGGAACAGTAATGTGTGGAATGAGCTGCAGTACTGGAACAGTGGTGTGTGGAATGAGCTGCAGTACTGGAACAGTGGTGTGTGGAATGAGCTGCAGTACTGGAACAGTGGTGTGTGGAATGAGCTGCAGTACTGGAACAGTGGTGTGTGGAATGAGCTGCAGTACTGGAACAGTGGTGTGTGGAATGAGCTGCAGTACTGGAACAGTAGTGTGTGGAATGAGCTGCAGTACTGGAACAGTAGTGTGTGGAATGAGCTGCAGTACTGAAACAGTAGTGTGTGGAATGAGCTGCAGTACTGGAACAGTAGTGTGTGGAATGAGCTGCAGTACTGGAACAGTAGTGTGTGGAATGAGCTGCAGTACTGGAACAGTGGTGTGTGGAATGAGCTGCAGTACTGGAACAGTGGTGTGTGGAATGAGCTGCAGTACTGGAACAGTGGTGTGTGGAATGAGCTGCAGTACTGGAACAGTGGTGTGTGGAATGAGCTGCAGTACTGGAACAGTAGTGTGTGGAATGAGCTGCAGTACTGGAACAGTAGTGTGTGGAATGAGCTGCAGTACTGGAACAGTAGTGTGTGGAATGAGCTGCAGTACTGGAACAGTGGTGTGTGGAATGAGCTGCAGTACTGGAACAGTAGTGTGTGGAATGAGCTGCAGTACTGGAACAGTGGTGTGTGGAATGAGCTGCAGTACTGGAACAGTGGTGTGTGGAATAAGAACATATTACCAAACCAGTGCTTTCCTATATCTTTCCTGAATCTGAATTTTCCAACTTGAAACCATTGCTGCGAGTCCTGTCTTGGCTGGAAATTTTCAGCACGCTATTTACATCCCCTTTATTTATTCCGGTTTTCCATTTATACACCTCGATCATATCCCCCCTAATTCTACGCTTTTCGAGAGAGTGCAGATTCAGGGCCGTAAGTCTATCCTCATAGGGAAGATTTCTGATACATGGGATCATCTTTGCCATCCTCCTTTGTACGTTTTCCAGAGCATTTATATCCATTCTGTAATACGGTGACCAGAACTGAGCAGCATTGTCTAAATGAGGCTTAACCAAGGATATATAGTGTTGAAGAACAACCTGAGGACTTCTATTATCTATACTTCTAGATATGAAGCCAAGAATTCTGTTAGCTTTATTGCGAACACTAATGCACTGTTGTCTTGGTTTTAGGTTACTGCTAACCAGAACTCCTAAATCCTTTTCGCAATCAGTACTATTAAGATCTACTTTATTTAGTTTATATGTGGCATGGTTATTTAACTGTCCAACATTTAGAACTTTGCATTTGTCAATGTTAAACTGCATCTGCCACTTCTCCGACCATTGCGTGAGTCAATTCTCCTGGAGTGCTCTAATGTCCTCATTAGAATGAATTGGACGGCCTATTTTGGTGTCATCAGCAAATTTGCTTATGTCGCTCTTTATTCCCTCATCTATGTCGTTTATGTAAATTGTGAACAACAACGGGCCCAACACTGACCCCTGAGGAACACCACTTGTGACGTGCCCCCATTCTGATTTCTCCCCATTTATGCAAACTCTCTGCTGTCTATTTGTCAGCCATGCCTCTACCCAGGAAAAAATTTCTCCTCCTATTCCGTGTGCCCTAAGTTTCCTCTATAGCCTCTAGTGTGGAACTCTATCGAAAGCCTTATTGAAGTCCATATACACAATATCATATTCATTACCATGATCTACCTCCTCAAACATATTAGTGAAAAAAGTTAGTAAATTCGTAAGACAGGAACGCCCCTTTGTAAAACCGTGTTGAGATTCATTAATCAATCTGTGCCTGTCAAGATGGCTACGAATTGCTTCGGCAATTATTGATTCCATAAATTTTCCCACTATGGAGGTAAGGCTTATTGGTCTATAGTTCGAAGCCAAGGACCTGTCACCTGCCTTGTAAATAGGTATTCCATTTGCCATTTTCCACTTATCAGGCACTATGCCAGTTTGTAGTGATATATTAAAAAGATTAGCCAAAGGTATGCTAAGTTCCTCTTTACACTCCTTTAACACCCTTGCAAACAGTTCATCAGGACCTGGGGATTTGTTAGGTTTTAGTTTCTCTATTTGTCATAGGACCATGTCACTAGTTACTGCAATCGTTCATAGTTTATTATCATCCTGTTCTACGTAATCTATTATTTCCGGAATATCGCTAGTATTTTCCTGGGTGAAAACTGAGAGGAAGTAGGTATTTAGAATTTCACACATATCCTTATCACTGTCAGTGATCTGATCAGAGTTACTCTTAAGTGGGCCAATCTTGTCCCTAATCTTACTTGTGTATACCTGAAAGAACCCTTTTGGGTTAGTCTTCGAATCCCTTGCGACCTTAGCCTCATAATCTCTTTTTGCTTTTCTTATTCCTTTCTTTATTTCTCTCTTTAATTGGATATATTGATTTCTTAACTGCCCTTTCCCTCTTTTGATGCGCCTATTTATGCCTCTCTTTTGACCAATGAGATGTTTTAATCTATTGTTCATCCATTTGGGATCATTTTTGTTAGATCTAATTTCCCAACTCGGAACAAAAGTTGTCTGGGCAGCTAGAACTATGCTCTGAAAAACGTCATATTGGCAACCAAGATCACCTACCTGACCCATAGTCAGGACATCCCAATTTAGCCCACCCAAGTAATTTTTCAGTCCCATGAAGTCGGCCAAGCGAAAATCTGGGACAGAGATTTGATTGCAGTTATCTGGGTAATTCCATGATATATTGAAACTAAGTGATTTGTGATCACTTTCCCCAAGCTCATCATTAACCTCAAGATTATTAATTAGAGAATCTTTGTTGGCAAGAACCAAGTCAAGCAGAATGCTTCCTCTAGTTGGTTCTGCCACAACCTGTTCTAAAAAGCAATCCTGAGCCGTATCAAGAAAGTCACTAGACTCAAGATTTCCTATCATATTGTTCCAATCAATTTGTCTAAAGTTAAAATCTCCCATTATCACAACATTTTCATATCTAGATGCCTTATGAATTTCGTCCCATAACAGCTTATTGCACTCCCTACCAAGGTTTGGGGGCCTATAAATCACACCCAAAATTAATTTGTCACGACCCTCGAGAAACTGAAGCCAAACCGATTCTGTGTTCGATGTTTCTAATCTTATATCATGTCTAAGACAACAATTTAAATTTTCTCTGACATACATCGCCACACCACCACCCTTCCTGTTGACCCTATCAGTGTGGAATAGTTTATAACCCTGTATGTTGCATTCAGAAGGCATTTCTCTATCTTTCAGGTTGAACCAGGTCTCTGTTATACCAATAATATCTATATTACCTACACTTGCAAGTAATTTTAGCTCATCTATCTTGTTTCTTAGACTCCTACTATTTGCATAGTAAACCTTAAGGGAGCTAGTCACTCGTTGCTCTCTACTATCTATCTTTGTTTGTTGATCAATTGATTTGCCATTACTAGCAACTTTATTCTGAATATTGTCTTTTAAACATATCCCTGAGGTATCCCGGTAATAACTGCTGTTTTTAACCCTAATGCTGCAGCCTGATTGTTTCCCACAAACACCCATACCTCTATAATCTCAGTTTAAATTCCTAGACAAGTCATCAATTACCCTCTCAACTGAATTGGCTAATGCAACCACTCCATCCCCAGAGAGATGAACCCCATCCATTGCATACATATCACGTTTGCCAAAGAAAATGTCCCAGTTATCAATGAATGGGATTGCAAGTTCCTTGCAGTACCTGTCTAGCCAGCAATTTATACCAATTGCCCTAGACATCCATTCATTGCCCACTCCCTTTCTAGGCAAGATGCTACACATGACTGGGATCCCTCCCTTAGACCTAACTACTTCTATGGCTGACCTGTACTTATCCAGCAGCTCCTCTCTCCTGCCCTTCCCAATGTCATTACCCCCAGGACTAAGACAGATAATGGGCTTGTTCCCTTTACCTGCCATAATGTTATCTAACCTGCTGACTATGTCGCCAACACCAGCTCCAGGAAGACACACTCTCTGTCTGACCTTTCTGTCTCTGTTACAAAATGCACAGTCCATATATCTTACCTGAGAATCTCCTACAATTAAAATATTCTTACCTTGATTAGCAGGGGAATCAGTGGTACCTTCAACCTCACTAACCACTGAAGTACACTCGTCTTGGAGAACAGAGAATCGATTTCCTACCTTCACATCTTCTCTATTAACTCTCCTCATCTTCCTTCTTCCTGAACTGTGAACCACTTGCCACTTAAAGCGGCTGCCACTATCACTGCTGGTGACTATTCCTACCTTACCAGGTAAATCCTTCTCACACTCGCTCCCAAACTCATCTATGCGAAGCTTCAGCTTCCTATTTTCCTCCTGAAGAAGTAGAATCTCCTTCTTCAACACTTGAACCTGAGATTCTAAAACACTACAACAAGCCATGGTGCTTGGTAACAGCCCACGCTAACTCCCTAGAGCTTAGGCAGGTATGACCACACTTGACCAGTGACCTCAGCGTACTGCAATACTTTAACAGTGGTGTGTGGAATGAGCTGCAGTACTGGAACAGTGGTGTGTGGAATGAGATGCAGTACTGGAATAGTGTCGTGTGGAATGAGCTGCAATACTTTAACAGTGGTGTGTGGAATGAGCTGCAGTACTGGAACAGTGGTGTGTGGAATGAGATGCAGTACTGAAATAGTGTCGTGTGGAATGAGCTGCAATACTTTAACAGTGGTGTGTGGAATTAGCTGCAGTACTGGAACAGTGGTGTGTGGAATGAGCTGCAGTACTGGAACAGTGGTGTGTGGAATGAGCTGCAGTACTGGAACAGTAGTGTGTGGAATGAGCTGCAGTACTGGAACAGTGGTGTGTGGAATGAGCTGCAGTACTGGAACAGTAGTGTGTGGAATAAGCTGCAGTACTGGAACAGTAGTGTGTGGAATGAGCTGCAGTACTGGAACAGTGGTGTGTGGAATGAGCTGCAGTACTGGAACAGTGGTATGTGGAATGAGGTGCAGTACTGGAACAGTAGTGTGTGGAATGAGCTGCAGTACTGGAACAGTGTTGTGTGGAGTGAGCTGCAGTACTGGAACAGTGGTGTGTGGAATGAGCTGCAGTACTGGAACAGTAGTGTGTGGAATGAGCTGCAGCACTGGAACAGTAGTGTGTGGAATGAGCTGCAGTACTGGACCAGTGGTGTGTGGAATGAGCTGCAGTACTGAAACAGTGGTGTGTGGAATGAGCTGCAGCACTGGAACAGTAGTGTGTGGAATGAGCTGCAGTACTGGAACAGTAGTGTGTGGAATGAGCTGCAGCACTGGAACAGTAGTGTGTGGAATGAGCTACAAGCCCACAATGACGATGGCAGACAATGGAGTGTTTCCTTCACGTTCCACTCCCTCATATAACTGTTCAGTATGTTTTCCTGGCGTTTTGTAGGCGTTGGGGGAAAAAAGGAAAGAGCACGAGAAGAATGATCAAATATGGCGAGAACAAACAAAGAGTCTGGCGTTACAAAACACATCTGGTGCAGGTGAGGCTCCTGATGTGTTAAAGTTACAACACACTGGACCATATAAACTGTGGGAACTGAGGGTTGGTCGAGGCAAACACATGGAATGTAAAGATAAATAGAATAGAGAGAGAGAGAGAGAGAGAGAGAGAGAGAGAGGGAGGGAGAACTTGAGAGCAGGACCACAAAATTAGACTCACTAACAAGGTGGAGGGAATATTTTTAGGAATTGCTAAATGTTGATGAAGATTGGCAGAGATCATGCATAGTTCCTTTGTATAGAGGCAAAAGTGATAAAAGAAAGTGCAAAAATTATAGGGGAATAAGTCTGTTGAGTATACCTGGTAAAGTGTATGGTAGAGTTATTATTGAAAGAATTAAGAGTAAGACGGAGTAGGATAGCAGATGAACAAGGAGGCTTTAGGAAAGGTAGGGGGTGTGTGGACCAGGTGTTTACAGTGAAACATGTAGGCGAACAGTATTTAGATAAGGGTAAAGAGTTTTTTGTGGCATTTATGGATTTAGAAAAGGCGAATGACAGGGTGGATAGGGGGACAATGTGGCAGATGTTGCAGGTGTATGGTGTAGGAGGTAGGTTATTGAAAGCAGTGAAGAGTTTTTACGAGGATATTGAGGCTCAGGTTAGAGTATGTAGGAGAGAGGGAGATTATTTCCCAGTAAAAGTAGGCCTTAGATGTGTGATGTGTGATGTCACTAAGGTTGTTCAATATATTTATAGATGAGGTTGTAAGAGAAGTAAATGCTAGGGTCTTGGCAAGAGGCGTGGAATTAAAAGATAAAGAATCAAACACAAAGTGGGAGTTGTCACAGTTGCTCTTTGTTGATGACACTGGTTTTGGGTGATTTTTAAGAGAAGTTGCAGAGGTTGGTGGATGAATTTGGTATGGTATGTTAAAGAAGAAAATTACAAGTGAATATAGGAAAGAGTAAGGTTATGAGGATAACAAAAAGATTAGGTGATGAAAGATTGGATATCAGATTGGAGGGAGAGAGTATGGAGGAGGTGAATGTATTCAGATATTTAGGAGTGGACGTGTCAGCTGATGAGTCTATGAAAGATGAGGTGAATCACAGAATTGATGAGGGGAAAAGGGTGAGCGGTGCACTTAGGAGTCTGTGGAGACAAAGAACTTTGTCCGTGGAAGCAAAGAGGGGAATGTATGAGAGTATAGTTGTACCAACACTCTTGTATGGGTGTGAAGCATTGGTGATGAATGTTGCAACGAGGAGAAGGCTGGAGGCAGTGGAGATGACATGTCTGAGGGCAATGAATGGTGTGAATATAATGAAGAGAATTCGTAGTTCGGAAATTAGGAGAAGGTGCTGGATTATCAAAACTATTATCCAGAGGGCTGAGGAGGGGTTGTTGAGGTGGTTCGGACATGTAGAGAGATTGGAACAAAACGGAATGACTTCTAAAGTGTATAAATCTGTAGTGGAGGGAAGGTGGGGTAGGGGTCGGCCTACGAAGTGTTGGAGGGAGGGGTTAAAAGGAGGTTTTGTGTGCGAGGGGCTTGGACTTCCAGCAAGTGTACATGAGCGTATTTAATAGGAGTGAATGGAGACAAATGGTTTTTAATACTTGACGACTTGACGTGCTGTTGGGGTGTGAGCAAATTAACATTTATGAAGGAATTCAGAGAAACCGGCAGGCCGGACTTGAGTCCTGGAGATGGGAAGTACAATGTCTACACTCTGAAGGAAGGGTGTTAATGTTGCAGTTTTATAACTGTAGTGTAAAGCACCCTTCTGGCAAGACAGTGATGGAGTGACTGATGGTGAAAGTTTTTCTTTTTCGGGACATCATGCCTTGGTGGGAATCGGCCGATTTGTTAATAAAATAAATAAATAACAAGGTGGCAGAGGAACTTGCAGCATACAGAACTGTCCTCACAATTTGAATATGCATGTATTCTACTTTTTTGGATGGCCTCTCCCCCCCCCCAACCCAGTCTCATCTACGACGTGAGAGAATAGAGGAAGACGACTCATCTCTCACCTGGAGAAAACTCATTTCAGTGACTGTGCCTCTTGCTGCTTTAACTTACCTCTCTGCAGTGCAAGTTACTTCTCCGAACATATACTCTACGTTTCTCAAGCTCGATGAGCTGAACTCATCCTCATTTTTCGCTGTTATCTCTGTAATGGACTGAAAAATCCACTAGCTAGCGAAACGTTTCCATAATATAGATTCAGAAATGTTGCTCAAATGCGTCTTTATTGAACTTACAGGTTTTTCTAAACCACGTCAGAGAGTTACTGATGACAGAGGGTAACATGAAAAGATAAGAGATCAAGATGGGAGAGAGGAACTAATCGGGTTCCACAAGGATCAGTGTTAGGATCAATCCTTTTCCGAGTAAATGTGAATTTTCTCCTAGAAGTTACTGAGTCCTGTTTAAGTAAAACTTATCAGAAACAAAACAGGTGAGGACAGAGATAAACTCCCGAGAGACCTTAATACTGTTGATGTGATCAAACAGGTAACTTCTTGAATACATACTGTTGATGTGATCAAACAGGTAACTTCTTGAATACATACTGTTGATGTGATCAAACAGGTAACTTCTTGAATACATACTGTTGATGTGATCAAACAGGTAACTTCTTGAATACATACTGTTGATGTGATCAAACAGGTAACTTCTTGAATACATACTGTTGATGTGATCAAACAGGTAACTTCTTGAATACATACTGTTGATGTGATCAAACAGGTAACTTCTTGAATACATACTGTTGATGTGATCAAACAGGTAACTTCTTGAATACATACTGTTGATGTGATCAAACAGGTAACTTCTTGAATACATACTGTTGATGTGATCAAACAGGTAACTTCTTGAATACATACTGTTGATGTGATCAAACAGGTAACTTCTTGAATACATCCTAAACAAATGCCAGGTAAAGAGCGTCGTTGAAAGACAGTGAATGGAACGCTGGGAAACCATGAGTACAGACAAGCTATAGACATCAGATTTATAGCATACCTGGAGTATACCTAGAGAGGGTTTCTCGGGTCAACGCCCCCGCGGCTCAGTCTGAGACCAGGCCTCATGGTAGGTCAGGGTCTGATCAACCAGGCTGTAACTGCTGGCCATATGCAAACTGACAAACGAACCACAGCACGGCTGGTCAGATACTGACTTTAGGTGCCTGTCCAGTGCCTTCTTGAAGACAGCCAGGGATCTATTGGTAATCCCCCTTATGTACGCTAGAAGGCAGTTGAACAGTCTTGGGCCCCAGACACTTATTGTGTTGTCTCTCAATGTACTCGTGGCGCCCCTGCTAGTTCCAGAACAGACTGGTATGCATTCTGAGGAGCGGCTGCGGGAATTAATCTGACAACTTTCTTGAAGAAAAGAACAAGGGTTGAACATGATTACTTTAGCGTAAATATTAAGACATAGACATTCGTCAAGTAGGACAGACTTAGAAATTAGAGGATGGAAATAAATGGTATAAAATTCCGACACTTAAGTAGGGTAATGTGATCACTTAGATGAACAGCATCACAGGTACATTTGTAGAAAATTGAATAAAACAGTGATCTAAAAAGAGGTAAGGATGTATTGAGTCCCAGGGTGACTAAAATAGTGGAAAGAGTTAGATGAGGCAGACATAATACAGAACTTCAAAAATTTATGTGAAATTGTGTGAAGCCAGAAGTCACTGATGCCAATTAAAGTTGTCTATGAGACAGATTCAGAGGATAAATCTCGACCACAACAAGCCAACTCTGTGAGTACTCCCTCGGTGAGTGAATAAGCACTACAAACACACACACACACACACAGAAAGTGGCGTAGTGGAGGCGGGAACCATACATAGTTTTAAGGCGAGGTATGATAAAGCTCATGGGGCAGGGAGAGAGAGGACCTAGTAGCAATCAACGAAGAGGCGGGGCCAGGAGCTATGACTCGACCCCTGCAACCACAAATAGGTGAGTACAAATAGGTGAGTACACACACACACACACACAACACACACACACACACACACATACACAGAGCTCACGGTTCAGGGAGAGTGACCTAGTAGCGACCAGTGAAGAGGCGGGGCAAGGAGCTAGGACTCAACCCATGCAACCTCAACTAGGTGAGAACTAGGTGAGTACACACACACACACTACCAGAGAAGGGAGGATGAACCAACAAGACTGGACCTTGTGTTCACCCTGAGCAGTTCAGACATTGAGGACATCACATGTGAGAGGCCCGTTGGAGCTAGTGATCACGTGGTTCAGAGTTTTGATTACATAGTAGAGTTACAAGTGGAGTAGGTAAAGGGAGTCGAATGGGAAAAGCCAAACTATAATAGGGGGGACTACACAGGTATAAGAAACTTCTTGCGGGAGGTTCAGTGGGACAGAGAACTGGTAGGAAAGTCAGTAAACGATATGATGGAATGTGTAACAACAAAATGCAAGGAAGCAGAGGAAAGGTTTGTTCCCAAGGGCAACAGAAACAATGGGAAGACCAAACCGAAGGTGTAGGGAGGCAAAAACAAAGTGCATTAGAGAATGGAAGAGGTACAGAAGGCAAATGACCCAGGAAAATAAGGAGATCAGTCGAAGAGCCAGAAAGGAGGAGGAGGAGGGAGGCCCAGCGACAGTATGAAAACTACATAGCATCAAAAGTCAAGTCTGACCCGAAACTGCTGTATAGCCACTTTAGGAGAAAGACAACATTCAAAGACCAAGTAATCAGGCTGAGGAAAGAAGGTGGGGAACTCACAAGAAACGATCAAGAGGTATACGAGGAGCTCAACATGAGATTTAAGAAAGTATTCACAGTGGAGACAGGAAGGACTCTGGGAAGACAGGACAGAGAGGGACACCAACAGGGAATTCATCAACAAGTGCTGGATGACAACCACATAACTTAGGAGGTGAAGAAGCTGCTAAGTCACCTTGATACCTCAAAGGCAATGGGACCGGACAACATCTCCCCGTGGGTCCTTAGAGAGGGAGCAGAAATGTTGTGTGTACCATTAAGCACAATCTTCAACACATCCCTTGAAATTGGGTAACTACCTGAGGTATGGAAGACGGCAAACGTAGTTCCCATTTTTAAGCAAGGAGACAGAAAACAGGCACTAAACTACTGACCAGTGTCACTGGTCACTATCACTGTCACAAGGTGGACAGAAACAGGATGTTCCAGAGAGGGGACACAGAAACAAGGGGTCACTCTTGGAAGCTGAAGACTCAGACGAGTCACAGGGATGTTACGAAATATTTCTTCAGGCATAGAGTCGTCAGGAAGTGGAATACCCTAGCAAGTGATGTAGTGGAGGCAGGAACCATACATACCTTTAAGACGAGGTATGACAAAGCTCAGGAACAGAGGGCCTAGTAGCGATCAGTGAAGAGGCGGGGCCAGGAGCTGAGTCTCGACCCCTGCAACCACACTTAGGTGAGCACACACACACACACACACACACACACACACACTAGTAGCGACCAGTGAAGAGGCGGGGCCAGGAGCTTGGACTCGAACCCTGCAATCTCAACTAGGTGAGTACACACACAGGGTAACAGGAGTTGAATGGAAAAGTCAGACTATAAACGGGGGCACTACATAGGTTAGAGGAACTTCCTGCAGGAGGTTCAGTGGGACAGAAAACTGGTAGGAAAGTCGGTAAACTAAATGATGGAATACGTAATAATTAAATGCAATGAGGCAGTGGAAGGCTTGTTCCCAAGGGCAACAGAAATAATGGGAAGATTAGAATGAGCTCCTGGTTTACCCGACGGTATAAGGAGGCAAAAACTGAGTGCAATAGAGAATGGAAAAAATACAGAAGGCGAAGAACACAGGAAAATAAGGAGAGTAGTCGAGGAGCCAGGAACGAGTATGCACAGGCAAGAAGGGAGGCCCAGCGACAGTATGAAAATAACAGCATCGAAAATCAAGTCTGACCCGAAACTGCAGTACAGCCACATTAGGAGGCAGACAACAGTCAAAGACCAGGTGATCAGGCTGAGGAAAGAAGGTGGGAACTCACAAGTAACGATCACGAGGTATGTGAGGAGCTCAACATGAGATTTAAGTTAGAATTTACAGTAGAGATAGGAAGCGTTCTGGAAAGACAGCACAGAGGGGAACACCAACAGGGAATATACCAACAAGTGTTGGATGACACAAACAACGGAGAAGGAGGTGCAGAAGCTGCTAAGTGACTTCCATACCTCAAAGGCGAGGGGTCCAGACAGCATCTCCCCGTGGGTCCTTAGAGAAGGAGCAGAGACGCTGTGTGTGTGCCACTAACCACAATCTTCAATACTTCCCTTCAAATTGGGCAACTACCTGAGGTATGGAAGACGGCAAATATGGTCCCCAATTTTAAGAAAGGAGACAGAAACGAGGCACTAAACTACAGACCAGTGTCTCTATTACAACCCAAGATTCCAAATGGCCTGTTATCCCGGGTGTAAAGGGAGCAAAATAAACACAGCAGAAAAGTTTTGACTTATATTATCCTTCACCAATTTAGAACAGCAATATGTACACTATATACACTATGTACAGTGTTAGGTACTAGTGCACTCCATGGTAAACAAGGCAGAATAGAAGCCACAAGAGAGCAGACCGTGCTTCAACCAGCTCTAGAATGGGAATGACAAGGGCAGACAGGAGAGTGTGTGAAGGCTTACTCAGCCCTGTAATAACTTCAGACAGTATTACCAAGGCTGGCTCCTCCTCAGGAAAATTAATGAATAGAAAAAGAAATAATAACAGACAAACATAAACACTTTATTATATAGAAAATAGAAAATATAAAACACTTAAATATGAAATATTAATCCTACATTAAAGAAAATGAAAAATGAAAAATATAAATGATAACTGAATTCAACGCAAATATATATAGGGGTGTCTGGTGTTGGTGACACTGTGTTGTTGAAATCGTAGCCGTTGCTGATGATGGGGGGGGGGGGATGCAGGTGTTTGTTACGACCCACTGGCTAGTTCTTCACAGTATAGCCTTGAGTATTATATCCCGATGACAGGAAAGCAGGTTCTTTACCACTGCAATGATGAGGGGTTACGTCCTGCAATTTCATACAGGTGCACAGGTAATTAAATCCAAAAAAGGGAAGTCTCAGGACGTTAGTCCATCTTCACCAGTTCTTCTCGTTGAAAAGATAGACAGGTTACCCACTGCTTAAATAATCACTCTCCATGATAAGTACAATACCTAAAAGATGTGGTGATTATTACAACAGTCAACATAGAGCAAAGCTGAAAAGACTAAGTTTATTATTGGTCAAAAGTGAAGCTTTCAATCCATAAATCCACTAGAATACAAGGCAGGCATGTACTTACAGTAGTGCTGGGAGCTGTGAGTCTAGTGATTACTGTTTGGACCAGAGCCCCACACGTCACCTTTCGGAGGGGGGGTGGGAAGGAGGGGAGGAAGGGATAGCTGGAGCTAGACTGACCCTACCTTAACAAGCAGCCGGCAGTCAAACTATCACTTTCGGGGTAGGGGAAAAAGGCGGGAATAGCGGGAGCTTGACTTACCCTATCTTAACAAGTAGCCGGCAATGAAACTATTGTTACTATATACTCCCTCGCTACTCCTATCTATTGAACTTTTCCCTCACACTCCCCCTTACCAAGACTTATAGTCAAGGAGTTTAAGAAGAATAGGCGAGGAAAAAGTTCTAACATGTGGAAGTCGCGTAAGGCAACAAATCTTCTACTGAGTGTCACGACTTAACCAGTCAGAGAAATAATTGGATGAACCATTGATATACACAATATGGAACTTAAAAGCCTGGAGTGCCAATGTCCACCTCAAGAGGCGACTGTTGGTTCCCTTAAAAGTTTCTAGGTATATCAAAGGTTTGTGGTCCATTTCTAAAATGAATTCTTTTCCCAGCAAATAAAATTTAAGTTTGGAGATACCCCACACAAGGGCTAAACATTCCTTTTCTATTGTGGAGTATCTTTTTTTCTGCGGGAAGGAGTTTCCGGCTTAGGAAGCATACAGGGAAGGGAGTACCATCATGGTATTGTAGTAACACCGCACCTAAGCCAGTATTGGAGGCATCAGTTCTTAAGCAAAATGTTTTATTAATATCTGGTATAGGGTCTTTCGAAAAGATACTTTTAATCTCATTAAACTTTTCCCGAGCTATGTCGGAAAGTTCAAGAGGTTCCTTCACAGACTTTTTAAGGAAGTCAGATAAGATGCCTGTAAGATCAGTAAGATTCGGGATAAACCGTGCATAAAAATTTACAGACCCAGTACAATACCTAAAAGATGTGGTGATTATTACAACAGTCAACATAGAGCAAGGCTGAAAAGACTAAGTTTATTATTGGTCAAAAGTGAAGCTTTCAATCCATAAATCCACTAGAATACAAGGCAGGCATGTACTTACAGTAGTGCTGGGAGCTGTGAGTCTAGTGATTACTGTTTGGACCAGAGCCCCACACGTCACCTTTCGGGGGGGGGGAAGGAGGAGGGGAAGGGATAGCAGGAGCTAGACTGACCCTACCTTAACAAGCAGCTGGCAGTCAAACTATCACTTTTGGGGTTGGGGAAAAAGGCGGGAATAGCGGGAGCTTGACTTACCCTACCTTAACAAGTAGCCGGCAATGAAACTATTGTTACTATATACTCCCTCGCTACTCCTATCTATTGAACTTTTCCCTCACAGAGTGGTACCCACATAACCTCTGCGAATTGCCAAAACCATCTTCTTATTGGCTGGAACCTGGTTACTAGTTGAACGACGGGGCCCCATCGTCAACTCTTAGTCACCTGGTTCACTGGTTGGGGGAGATAGCCTGTAAATGAGGGTGAGTACATGCGCCGAATAAAGGTTACGTACTCTTTGCATGCAAAACCCCCACCCTGAGAAGGCTCAGGATTAGGCTGCCACCTCCCAGTGGTAACCGTGCCGCCATAGCACAAAATAATGGGACTGCCTTTCCTCTCAACCATCCAACTCTTAGATAGAGCTCAGCTTTTCTCGTGACAAAAAGCCAAATCCTAAACTCAGAGTGAGACAGCAGACAGTCGGGCTAGCTTAGGTCCAAGATACAGGCGGACAGTAGCCCGCATCCCCTCACTAAAAAAAAAACCCACACCAGGGGATAAAAAAAAAAGAGCATGAAAGGGGTTACCACAAGTAACCTAACATCCTAACCTAATATATATAATTAAATAATATTGTTAGACTCTAGATAAAGAGTCTGCCAACATATTTTCTTGCCGGCAATATATTTAATTCTGAGCGAGTATGGTTGCAATCTTAAAGCCCAACGCATGAACCTTGTGTTGTGGTTCTTCATGGCTTGGAGATATACTAGAGGATTGTGATCACTGTAGACGGTGACCACCTGCGATGTCTGGCCCACATAAACGTCGAAATGCTCCAAAGCCAGAACCAGCGCGAGGGCTTTTTTTCAATGGTAGAGTAAGCCCTCTGATGCGGCTGGAACTTGGCAGAGAAGAAGGCTACAGGCTGCAATTCCTCGTTCCCGTTTTGCAATAGTACTGCCCCAACCCCAGACTCACAAGCATCAACCTGTAATGAAAAAGGTTTGGAGAAGTCTAGAGACAAAAGAATGGGTGCAGTACACAATAATCTTTTTGCTTTGTCAAAAGCATTTTGACATTCTGGGGTCCAATTAAAGGGAACTTTGTGACTGGTAAGAGAGGTAAGAGGGGCTACAATATCTGAGGAATTCTTACAGAATCTTCTGTAAAATCCTATCATGCCTAGAAAACATTGAAGAGATTTCCTATCATGAGGAACTGGATAATCTTTAATAGCAAGAACTTTAGTAAGTTTAGGAGCAACTTTACCACTACCTACTTCATGGCCTAGAAAAGTGACAGTGGCCTGGCCAAAGGAAGATTTAGATAAATTAACAGTTAAATGGGAACTCTGAAAGGTCTCTAAAAGAGCCTTAAGTCTAAGTAGGTGTTGATCCCAAGTATCAGACACCACAACAATATCATCCAGGTACGCTGCCGTGCCTTCAAGTCCTTTAATAGCCTGATTGATAAGTTTCTGGAATGAAGAGGGTGAGTTTTTGATTCCGAAGGGGGTAACTGTGTATTGATAATGACCTCCTGGAATTACGAAGGCAGAGATTTCCTTCGCCTTATCCGTCAAAGGTACCTGATAGTAACATTTAAGGAGATCTAACTTGGACACAAAAGTAGCCTTACCCACAAAGTCAATTACATCATCCAGACGAGGAAGAGGGTAAGCATCTGTAATTGTGACCTCATTCACCTTACGGTAGTCTGTACACATACGAAACCCTCCATCAGCCTTCTTCACAAGGATGCACGGTGAAGCCCATGGACTAGATGACTCCTCCACTAAACCTTGTTTTAACAGAAATTCTACTTCCTGCTGAAGTAGCCTCTGCTTTTCAGGATTAGCTCTGTAGGGGGAGAGTTTAATAGGTTTAGAGTTTCCCACATCTACATCATGATAACCTAACGTACATTTTTTCGGCACATCCGAAAAAATATTAGGGTATGACTGTAGAAGCTCAGTTAAACTTGTTGCTTGCGTTTCAGATAGTCCCTCCATTAAAGAGCTAGGGTCCTTGAGGAGGACAGAGTTTGAAAGTTTAACATTAATTTCAGAAATAGAGTGCAAAGAATCAGAGTCGTCCTCAGAGGTAGAGGACAGAGTCATTACTGGGATTTTATCTGGTGTATGAAAATATTTTAACTGATTAATGTGGTAGGTTTCAGTTTTTGAGGTCTTATCAAGAGGAGCTACCACATAGTTTACATCAGATAATTTACTTACAATTTGCATAGGTCCCGTAAATCTAGCTTTCAAGGTGTGGCCAGGTATAGGTTCCTGCACCAACACTTTGTCTCCTGGATGGAAGGAGCGGAATTGTGCACTTCTGTCATGCCTCTGTTTCATCTTATTTTGAGCTGTCTTTAGGTTAGCCTTGGCTAACCTGCAACCTTGAAGACGGGTTGTAGAGTGTTAAGCTAACGTCTTCTCCCATCCATCCTTCTTTGAGCACCCGAAGAGGACCTCGTACATTGCGCCCAAAGATCAGCTCAAACGGACTATACCCGGCAGACTCTTGCACCGTTTCTCGCACTGAGAACTGCAACAAAGGTAATGATTCATCCCAGTCTGTAGGAAAATGCATACAAAAGGTTCTCATCATGGTTTCTAACGTCTGATGGAATCTTTCCAAGGCGCCTTGGGACTGAGGATGATAGGCAGTAGATAAGTTGTGGATTATCCCAAACCTAGTTAATGCTTCCCTAAATGCTTTGGCAGTGAAGTTAGTACCTTGATCACTTTGAATAGTTTTAGGAATGCCATAACAAGAAATAAATTTTGTTAAAGCTTTGAGAATAGCTTTAGTATTAATACTGGGCTTGGGAATTGCTTCAGGATATCTGGTTACTCTATCCATAATCGTAAATAAATACTGATTTCCCGACTTTGACCTAGGTAGTGGACCTACACAATCTATAATTAAATCTGCAAAAGGTTCTCCATCAGCAGGTATAGGTTGGAGAGGTGCAGGTTTAATGGAATGTCCAGATTTCCCTACATGCTGACATTCTCGGCAACACCTGATATGATTCTTCACATCCTGCTTTAATTTTGGCCAATAAAATTCTTTTGTGATTCTATACAAGGTTTTTGTAATTCCTAAGTGACCTCCTAATGAAGTATTATGAGCTATATTCAATATTTGAGGTCTAAACTTTGTTGGAACCACTAACCTCCTTACCAGTCTCAGTGCAGATAAAATAATC
Source organism: Cherax quadricarinatus (assembly GCF_038502225.1). Classification (NCBI taxonomy): domain Eukaryota; kingdom Metazoa; phylum Arthropoda; class Malacostraca; order Decapoda; family Parastacidae; genus Cherax; species Cherax quadricarinatus. The sequence continues at coordinate 148,425 of NW_027195606.1, forward strand.
GTTTTTAAGTTCATACTTGACCGGATGATCAAAAGAGGATTAACCGATGACTGATTGAAAAGCAGATGAATTCAAGGAAGTGTTCTTCGAAAGGGGTAATATTCCCTCTCTTATAAGTGAGCAATATGCTCCAGTATCTCTAAAGGTTTTGACTTCAGTTGTTTCCGAGTTTTCCTGAAGGGAAATAAGACTTACAATAATAAGGGGCCATCCCTTTTTCTAGTTCTCTCTGGGACATGTTAATAGGGATATTAGAGATTTTCCCGATGGGCTGGGGTTTGTGGGGGGAGTTGGGACGGATGTGACCTACTTTGTTACAGAGGAAGCGGACGACATGCTTGCCCTTTACTCCCTGCTGACGTTGCAACTGGAGGCACACATCAACCAGATAACTGCTGCAGCATATGGGCGCCTGGCAAACCTGAGAATAGCGTTCCAATCCCTTAGTAAGGAATCGTTCAAGAAACTGTGCACTGTGTACGTGAGGCCCATACTGGAGTATGCAGCACCAGTTTGGAACCCACAACTGGTCAAGCACGTCAAGAAATTAGAAAATGTACAAAGGTTTGCAACATGGCTAGTTCCAGAGCTCAGGGGAATGTCATACGAATAAAGGTTGAGAGAAATCGGACTGACGACACTGGAGGACAGGAGGGTCAGGGGAAACATGATAACAACATACAAAATACTGCGTGGAATAGACAAGGCGGACAAAGACAGGATGTTCCAGAGAGGGGACACAGAAAGAAGGGGTCACAATTGGAAGCTGAAGACTCAGACGAGCACAGGGGTGTTAGGAAGTATTTCTTCAGTCACAGAGTCGTCAGGAACTGGAATAGCCTAGCAAGTGATGTAGTTGAGGCAGGTACCATACATACCTTTAAGACGAGGTATGACAAAGCTCAGGAAGCAGAAAGAGGACCTAGTAGGGATCAGTGAAGAGGTGGGGCCAGGATCTGAGTCTCGACCCCTGCAACTGCAATTGTGTGAGTACAATTAGTGAGCACACACACACGCACACACACACACACACACACACACACACACACACACACACACACACACACACACACACACACACACACACACACACACACACACACACACACACACACACACACACACACACACACACACACACACACACACACACACACACACAAATCACAAATGACCACTATAATACACAGGTCTTTCATTCTGTATAGATTAAAACAAAAGGAAGAGGAGTGGGGAAAGAAACTAGAAGAGCTTAGCAAGAAAATGGAGGATAGGATTGCTACAGAGAGCAGGAAATGGGAGCTACAATTCACAGTAGCAGAGGCAAAGATACAGAGTTTAGAAGAGGAACTAAAAAATCTGAAATAGTTTAAAGAACCAAATAACTGCCACTTCAGTCACAAACGAGGGGATTGTAGGGAACAAAGAAGATAAACTGTACACAGAGACCCTAGCAGACCACCATGGAACCCAGGAAAACATGAGGAGCACACCAGGAGCACACGAGGGGACTCAAGAAAACGAAACAGATAAGCTATACACAGAGGCCCTTAACAGACCACAGTGCTGCCCAGGAAATGCTGAAACTGGAAAATGACAGACCACTGGGCATAGGGACAACAGATAAAGAAAAGATTCAAGACAGAACAGCTGCAATGAAGTCAACTACATTGATTCAGGGGATACATAGTGGAATGCAGTAGGAGAATGAAAGGGAGAGGTGAGCCTTTGTTTATGACCTCAAGAAAGATGAAGGGAAAATTTACGAAGCAAGAATACAGGGAGGAAAAAAATTGAATGAAAATATCATGAAAGCAATAGGAGAGAATGATATGACCCATCACACAAGAGGGTTTTCAAGAGGAAGAAACCAGAGAGCCAGAGTGATTTTCAAGGCAGAATCGGCTTGAAACAGGATCCTGCAGAAGAAAGCACAACTATGGAACATATTGGAGAACTGGAGGCCTGGTCACAGACCGGGCCGCGGGGACGTTGACCCCCGGAACTCTCTCCAGGTAAACTCCAGGTATACCTCGACTGCAAAAGAACATGAGATGAAAGGCAGAAACTGCAAGAGAGGGTTCAATGATGCAAGGAGGAATAAGAGGCAAAGATAGAGATGGGCAGGAGAACCCAGACTCAGGAGGAAAAGCAAATACAACCTCCCTCACAGCCACCTACAGAATACCTTAACCCCAACAACCCCAATGCAACCAAACAATAATCAAAACCCCACACACAATACCCACTTCCCCCACCTCTGTCGCCACAAACTCTACCTTAACAGCAACCCCCGATACTTCCTTGCCAGGTCTCTCACTTCCCCAACCCCAAAGAACCCCTTAGACCACAGTTGAATGTTTGGTGTAAAATCACGGACAGAATAACAAATAAATGTTAGGGCATCACAAACATCATAGCATTCACAGAAAGGAAACTCAGCAAGATGATAACAGTGGCAATCTTTCCACCCAAATATCAGATACTGAGGAAAGTTAGAGGAGCAGAGTAAAAGAAGGACTTGCACTGCTCATTTAAAACCCATGGGCATTTGAGGAAATTGAAGGACTGGGCGAAAGGGACTACCTAATAGATATTATTTAGTCTGTGGGCCTTAAGGTGGTAATTGCAGTGATGTGCAATCCACGACAGAACTGCAGGAGGCAAAGAGAAGAATATGAAGAGAGCAACAGAGCAATTGTGGACACACTAGCTGAAGTGGACAGAAGAGCTCACATGGGGTAGAGCAAAGTTAATAGTTATGGGTAATTTCGATCACAAGGAGCATGACTAAGAAAACCTCTTGCCCATATGCTGCAGCATATGGGTGCCCGGCAAACCTAAAAATAGCATTCTGATACCTCAGTAAGGAATCGCACAAGACTCTGTACAACGTGTACATCAGACCAATATTGGAGTATGCAGTCCCAGTTAGGAACTCACACGTAGTCAAGCACGTCAAGAAATTATAGAAAGTGCAAAGGTTCGCAAAAAGGCTAGTCCCCGAGCTAAGAGAAATGTCCTACGATGGCCATGATGAACTGTTTGCATAGGTGTTAAAGGAGTGTAAAGAGGAACTTAGCATACCTTTGGCTAATCTTTTTAACATATCACTACAAACTGGCATAGTGACTGATAAGTGGAAAATGGTAAATGTACTACCTATTTACATGGCAGGTGACAGGTCCTTGGCTTCGAACTATAGACCAATAAGCCTTACCTCCAGAGTGGGAAAATTTATGAAATCAATAATTGCCGAAGCAATTTGTAGCCATCTTGACAGGCACAGATTGATTAATGAATCTCAACACGGTTTTACAAAGGGGTGTTCCTGTCTTACAAATTTACTAACATTTTTCACTAAGGTGTGTGAGGAGGTAGATCATGGTAATGAATATGATATTGTGTATATGGACTTCAGTAATGCTTTCGATAGAGTTCCACATCAGAGGCTATTGAGGAAACTTAAGGCACACGGAATAGGAGGAGAAATTGTTTCCTGGTTAGAGGCATGGCTGACAAATAGGCAGCAGAGAGTTTGCATAAATGGGGGAAATCAGAATGGGGGCACGTCACAAGCGGTGTTCCTCAGGGGCTAGTGTTGGGCCCGTTGTTGTTCACAATTTACATAAACGACATAGATGAGGGAATAAATAGCGACATAAGCAAATTTGCTGATGACACCAAAATAGGCCGTCCAATTCATTCTAATGAGGGCACTAGAGCACTCCAGGATGATTTGAATAGACTGATGCAATGGTCGGAGAAGTGGCAGATGCAGTTTAACATTGACAAATGCAAAGTTCTAAATGTTGGACAGTTAAATAACCATGCCACATATAAACTAAATAATGTAGTTCTTAATACTACTGATTGCGAAAAGGATTTAGGAGTTTTGGTTGGAGTAATCTAAAACCAAGACAACAGTGCATTAGTGTTTGCAATAAAGCTAACATAATTCTTGGCTTCATATCTAGAAGTATAAATAATAGAAGTCCTCAGGTTGTTCTTCAACTCTATATATACTTGGTTGGGCCTCATTTAGACTATGCTGCTCAGTTCTGGTCACCGTATTACAGAATGGATACAAATGCCCTGGAAAACGTACAAAGGAGGATGGCAAAGATGATCCCATGTATCAGAAATCTTCCATGTGAGGATAGACTGAGACCCTGAATCTGCACTCTCTCGAAAGGCGTAGAATTAGGGGGGATATGATCGAGGTGCATAAATGAAAAACAGGAATAAATAAAGGGGATGTAAATAGTGTGCTGAAAATTTCCAGCCAAGACAGGGCTTGCAGCAATGGTTTCAAGTTGGAACAATTCAGATTCAGGAAGGATATAGGAAAGCACTGGTTTGGTAACAGAGTCGTGGATGAGTGGAACAAACTCCCGAATACAGTTATCATTCTTTGCTCAGACGTTGTGCTGAGCGTTTGTCAGCTGCTTCTCCTCAGTCCCGACACCTGGTGGAGGAGTTTTTACAACATCGACAACAATGGCGACTGCCTTTCGCCGACGTGTTAATACTGTTTCTATTGAACTAACGCAGGGCTTTATCACCAGCGAATCAGTAAATGTGTTAATGCCAGCAATCATTCATGATACATATGGCATTCAACGTGAATCCTTGTGTGGCGTCGCCTTGAATGGAACTTCACGGATCTTCGTCAAGTTTTGTGACACTCAGATTTATGAGGAGATTGTGACACAGTACCAGGATATAAGTAAGCAATTCACCCCAGCAGTTTCTGTCCAGTTGCATGACGTTTCACGATACTATACGTGGGTACGTGTGCGAAACGTGCCTTTTGAAGCCAATGAAGTTGATATACGTGACGTTTTTGAACGTTATGGGAAGATCCACCTGGTCACCATGGGTAGGTGGTCTGACGGCCACTATGCTGGTCTTCCGGAGGGGTCATTTACGTTGAAAATGTTCCTGCGTCAGCCGATTCCTTCGTATGTACAACTGGAGGATTTTCGTTCCCAGGTGTACGTTACGTATCCTGGACAGAGAAGAACTTGCCGCCTCTGCGGCGCTTTGGATCATATAGCGGCTCAGTGTGTTCAGCGCCAGTCGCCATCGGGGCGTGGTCGTCGTCCTGACAGTGAGGTACCCCGTCAGGCTCTGGAAGAGGAGGTTGTCGAGAACTCGCCGCGTCTGACATCATGGAGTGCTGAGGTTGATCGGGCCATGCTACTAGAGTCATCTTGTGTGACTCTACCTGGGACTGCCTCCCTTGACGAGGTGGAACATGTGAACAGTGAAATCCCTCTAGCAAGAGAGGCAGGTGATATGGAGGCCGACATTGTATCTGCATTAAGTGACCTATTAGCATCGCATGAGTCTGATTCTGTGCCGTGTTCTGATGAGGGGAGATTACGTGCAGATGATGCTGATCAGATAGCTAAAGTGAGAGATTTGGAGAGTTCGAGAGTTCATACTGTTGAGGCAGAAATTCACAAGGAGAACACTCCAAGTACTGACATGTCTGAAGATGCTGTTTCTAGGAAGCGTGCGGCTACCCCGTCCTCCTCCGATGATGTCTTGACCCGTGGACAACGTTCAGGGAAGAAGACGTGGTCGGAAATCACGGGTGGGGGGAGGTCGCGCGAGTCCAGGACAGCAGGTAACATCATGGGGATTGCCAAAGGTGCGGGAAGTGCCTTGGGTGCTTGCCGGCGCAAAGAGAAAAAGGGAGTGGTAGCCCCTAGAGGAAAGCCACCTTTAACACAGTTAGGTGTGTAACTATTAATGTTAATGGTTTGAAATTTGTCAGAAAGTGTGTGCAGGTGCATGAGTGGTTGAATCGTTTTGCAGTGGATGTGTGTTTTTTGCATGAACATAACCATAAGGTAGGAAGTTTGTTTGAGATGGATGGTTATGACATTTAAGTGACCCACTCCAGACATCTGAAAGGTGGAGTGGCTGTGTTGATAAAAGCGACCAGCCCGTTTGTGTTGAGACATTGGGAGGAAGGTGGGGAGGGTCGCGTGGTGCGAGTCGTGGGGGATTGGGGTAGTAGAAGGGTTGGTTTTGTAGGGGTATATGGGCCGGCTGAACATGATGTTAATATTAAAAATACTTTTGTTAGAGATATCTTGGTATATTATTTGAGGTCCCAGCCAGAAATTACAGTGGTCGGTGGTGACTGGAACCGTGTGGTGCGCCATAAAGACGTTGAACCGAGGGGGGCGGGTTTCTGTTCGCTTGTTTTGGGTGACTTGTTGTCTGGGTTGGGGTTGGTAGATGTATGCAGAGGACATGACTTGGGGATTGAGCATACTTTTGTGCGTAGGGGCTATGCAGCATGTTTAGATAGGGTGTATGTGTCTCGGCGGGTGGTCGTAATCAATGTGCGTGTATTGAATGTCTTTTTCTCCGACCACCGGGGAGTTTTTGTAGAGCTTGACTGGGGAGGTCTCCCGCATCGTTTTAAGGAATACTGGAAACTGAATACGCAGATGCTACAAAGTGCGGATGATAGGGAACTATTCGCGGACTTCTGGGCGTCTATGGGAGTAGACTCCTGGGAGGGGTGGGATTTAGTACGATGGTGGGATGAGGTTGTGTGCATCGGTGTAAGGAGGCCACTCGCTTGGAGTATGGTTTTCGGAGGTACCTGGAGGGTCATCTACGACAATGTTATCCGCAGGGAGAGGCATCTGGGGTTTACCCAGTGGATGAGATCGATGCTATTAAAGAACAAATCCAAGTATTGAAAAATAAGGTTTTCGATGGGGCGTGCATTTCGAGTGGGGTGGAGGAGGCTTTGTGGGGTGACAAGCCGTCTGCTTGTGTCTTACGAAGTCAGACACAAAGGCGAAAAGCGACTGAAATTGTGAGTTTAGTGGTGCAGAATGAAGTTGACGGGTATAGTGAGGGACAAATCTTAACAACAACTGAGGGGATAAGTTTTTATGTCGATACTTGGAGTAAGCTCCAGATGCAAAGTAAAGACGTGAGTAAGCATGCAATACAGGATTTGGGGAGAGGAGTACGATGCGAGTTAAATGATTATGATCGTCTTCTCATGGGTGGGCCTATATCTGAGGCAGAGGTGTGGGAGGCACTACAAGGAATGAGTAAGGGGAAGGCTCCCGGAATTGATGGCATCCCTTGTGAATTTTATATCAAACATTGGGAGGTAATACGGACTTTTATGGTTCGTTTACTCAATGCGATGAAGGAGGGGGGGGGAGGGTGTTAGGTCTGTCTCAGCGTTCGGCAGTGTTGGTCTTAGTTAGGAAATGTGATATGCCGTTAGCGATTAATTACTACCGTCCTATATCGTTGATGTGTAGTGACTATAAACTATATGCGAAAATATTGATGAATAGAATTAAGAAAGTGTTTGATAAGGTAATCCATAAGAGTCAGTTTGGTGTGCCATGTAGGTCAATGTATGATGGTCATGGGAATATCAGGGAGTTTGTTGAGGAAAGCGGGGTGAGGGGTGGGGGTGGTGTTTTGGCTTTAGACTGGCGAGCCACTTTTGATAGTGTGGAAAGAGAGGTTCTGTGGAAATTTATGAGATGGCAGGGTTTTGGAAATGAGGTCATCATGTAGGCCCGTTCGTTGTACAATGGAGCGGGTTTTAAAGTACAAATTAATGGCAAGTTAGGTGTTTTTGTACACTTGAGCAGGGACATTCGTCAGGGATGCCCCATGTCTCAAATGCTTTTTGCATGTGTGCAGGACCCTTTTTACTGGGCTGTTTGTGAGCGGGGAATAGAGACATCGTGGGGTCCGAGTAGTGGTCGACCGACCCTTGTGGGTTATGTAGATGATACTACTGTGTTATTACGTTCACGGGAGCAATTGGGTTTTGTTGGGAGACTTGTTGACATATTTGGCAAGGCTACGGGGATGTGTGCTAATAGAGAAAACTCGAAGATTATGGAGTTGGGGGAGTGGGTGGGGGATAGGGTGGATGCAGAGGGGTGGAGTGTGGTTGATTGTATCACTATATGTGGTATTCATTATATGCGTGAGGTCGATCAGATGAGGGTGTACAATTCGGGGAGGGTTGTACATAGTGTCTTGGGGCGCTTAGTCTACGGCCGCGACATTTAACCCTGCATCAGAAGGCGGTGGTCATTAACGTCCTGCTTTATAGCAAAGTATGGCACGTTGCTGCACTGTATCCTCTGTTGCAGGATGACGTCAAACGTCTTTTGCATAGAGTTTATCGATTTTTGTGGGGTTCAGGATGCGATTGGCTCACAAGAGCGGTGGTTGAGACACCAATGCATCAGGGAGGGCTGGGTCTCATTCCTCTAGAGGCTCGTGTCATGGCATGTTATGTGAAGCGTCGTTTTCTCCGACTGGGTGGGATGCATGGTGGGTTAAGTAATTGTATCACGACCTGCGCAGGTGGTGGAGAGGGAGGAATTTAATTTGGTGCGACGCGATGCTTCACGTTTTATTGAACATGAGGGACGTGCGCTGTGTAAAATTATGTACCTTAGAAAGGGCGGGTAGGCAGGTAGTCGTGGTGCGAGTTGAAGGAATGTATCCCATGTATGCGTGGGGTAATATATGGAGGTGAGTTCAACAGTTGCGTCTGCCTGCTCAAGTACGGGAAGTGGTTTATAAATTTTTACATGAAATCTTGCCGTCCGGGGTGGTGTTGTATAATAGGCGTTGGGAGGAGGACTGGGGTTGTCCGGCATGCGGGATGGAGGAATCTGCTTTTCACGTTGTGTATTTCTGTGAGACTTTAGGTATGGTACGAGAGTGGTTCAGTAGGGTTTTGCGTTTGGTAGGGGGGGGGAGGTTTGTCGGCACTCAGGGCGTTGAGCTTTGATGTAGGTGGGGTTGACATGTGTGTACAACGTGCGGTGTCGTACGTTGTGGCCGATTATATTTTCGTGTCATGGGCTATGAGGCACGTTGATGGTAACAGTAGAATTAGGGTTTTAGCGGGGACGATTTATAGGACAAAATGTCGAAATAGGTTGGTATATGAGGGGAGATGGGAGAGAGACTTCCCGCCTGAATATTAAGCCTTGGAGTTACGAGATTTGAGATAGTTGTGAGTGTTCAGTGGGTAATCTAACGGGCTGGTCAGCTGTGTCTAATTGTGTTTGTCAAGTGCGTGAATGTTTTGTGTTCTCAGAGTTTATGTGCGTCTCCTATGTAACGGTGATGACGATATATCTTACGTGCTTTGTATATACAACTTTTCGGAATGTTTCTCGTCTTTTATGCCTCAATTACAAGTCATTGGTGTACATTTTGTATATGGTGTGCTTCCTAGCACAGTTGAACGTTTTCTCATTTCCGTTTATACTTTATGCCATGTCCATGTGCTTTTCAATAGTATATGTATCTATGCAAGTGTTTGTTTTTCTGTAAGCTGTGATGGAGCTTGAACTATATGTGGAGGCAGTATTTTTCAATGTGTGCATCTCGTCAGTGTATAAGTTCACTTATAGCTGCTGGCATTTGTGTTTTATTGAGATGTCAAATATCACAGTGTATTTTCGTTTTGTTACGTTAGATATTTTCATTGTTGTGAATTGTAGCGTCATCCTGATCCACCTTTGAACTGTAATGCCTATCCTTTGTCAATGATAATAACCCCGTGGTAGTCGCCCAAATTAACGTATTGTTGTGCTCTTTAAGGCACCTGAGTTCTTAGATTAAGTCTTGGATACGTTGTGTGTTGGCAGGCGGAAGCCACGCCTAGTAATATGCCAGATGAAGTATCATGTTGTATAATACGTGATTGCTTGTGTATGTGTAATTTTATGTGCTCGTTTTTTGTCACATTGTTTTTTGTTTTTTTTATTATTATTATTTATTATATAATAATAATATTGTTAGTGCCTGGTATCTCGTTGACATATTATTTTATGCACCCATATCTATTTTGTACCTGAGTTTTAAATAAAATAAAAAAAAAATACAGTTATTGAGACTAAAACGTTGTACAGTTTTAAAAATTGGTTAGATAAATACATGAGTGGGTGTGGGTGGGTGTGAGTTGGACCTGACTAGCTTGTGTTATTGGGTCTGGTGCCGTGCTCCATCCTTGAGTGGAGGTGACCAGACTGGGTGGGTCATTGGGCTAATCCGGGGGGGCACATGGACCTGCTCCACATGGGTCAGTAGGCCTGTTGCAATGTTCCTTCTTTCTTATGTTTTATGTTCTTAAGAAATATTATCTGAAATCATGCTAACCACAGTGACGACACTGTAGGACAGGAGAGTTAGGGGAGACATGATAACGACATATAAAATACAGCGAGAAATTGACAAGGTGGACAAAGACAGGGCATTCCAGAGATGGAACATAGAAAGAATGGATCACAATTAGGAGTTGAAACCTCAAATGTGCCATAGATATGTTTGGAAGTATTTCTTGAGCCATATAATTGTCAGTAAGGGGAATAGTCTGGAAAATGACGTGGTGGAGGCAGAAACGATACATAGTTTTAAAACGAGGTTTGTTAAAGCTCATGAAAGAAGGAGAGGACCTAGGTGTGACCAGTGACGAGGAGGAGGGGCCTGATGTACTAGTACACCAAACAGGGACTAGAATGAAATTAGCCTAGAGTTATCCACACAATCGTGTGTGCTTGGGTAGCGAATACAACATCCAGTATCGCTGGATGCGCTACTCTTAAGGATCGTATGGTCCAGTGGATTAGGGCGTCATGTGTTTTCACCCACCATCAGGCAGGCCAAAGCAGCATGGGTGCGACTCCTTGG
>NW_027195607.1:0-15000 GCF_038502225.1 Cherax quadricarinatus
CGATTCCAGTAGTAGACTCACATTCGTCGGGTAGCACCGAGAATGCGTTGGAGGTTTCCACGGGAGTTTCCACAGCAGTCTCTTTCTTCTTCATCGTTTCTGGCTTTCCATTCGTCTTCTTGATCGTCAACTTCATCGTCCCCTGCTGTCCAGCCACTGACCACGATCCCTTCTTGACCTGAGGACTCGAAACAGGAGGACTACTACGAATCCTCTTGTTTTCCTCGGTCAATCGCCGTATCTCCATCTTCGCTGCCTTCAATTCTTCCTTAAGTTGCTGGTAAAGTTGCTCGATGGAGGGCATCTTGGTTCAGTCCACGGGAGCAAACAAGACACTTCTTCACAGAGTTAAGTACAGGACAGCACTCAAAGTACAGGTCACCACTCAAGAGCACACGAACAGGTCTTCACAGAGCTAAGTACACGTCACCACTCAAAGTACACGTGGAGAATCCTACTTCCTTACTGCCTTACTAAAATCTAAGTAAACAATATCAAATTCTTTATCGTGGTCAACAGCCTCAAAAGCTTTACTGAAGAAAGTTAATAAATTAGTTAGACAAGACCGGCCTCTTGTGAATCCATGCTGAGTATCATTAATCAAGCTATGCTTATCGAGATGGCTTCTTATAATCTCAGCTATAATTGACTCTAGCAACTTGCCTACAATTGAGGTCAGGCTTATTGGGCGGTAATTTGACGGTAACGACTTGTCCCCTGTTTTAAAAATAGGAATTACATTAGCCATCTTCCACATATCAGACACTACACCTGTTTGAAGAGATAAATTAAAAATATTAGTTAATGGTTCACAGACTTCCATTTTGCATTCCTTAAGAACCCTTGAAAAAAACCTCATCAGGACCCGGTGACTTATTTTGCTTCAGTCGGTCTATCTGCTTCACAACCATTTCACTAGTGACTGTGATGTTACATAATTTATCTTCTGATCCACTATAAAAATTAATTACCGGAATATTATTAGTGTCTTCCTGTGTAAAAACCGAGAGAAAATAATTATTTAAAATCGAGCACATTTCATTCTCTTTGTCAGTAAGATGCCCATAGTTATTTTTAAGGGGACCTATCTTATCTCTGACTTTTGTTCTATAGACCTGGAAAAAACTTTTTGGGTTAGTTTTAGAATCCCTAGCAACTTTAATTTCATAGTCCCTTTTAGCTTTTCTTATCCCCTTTTTAATGTCCCTCTTAATGTCAATATACTGATTCATAAGATGACCCTCGCCTCTTTTGATACGCCTATAAATTCCTTTCTTATGCCCTAGTAGATATTTCAGCCTATTATTCATCCATTTAGGGTCATTTCTATTTGATCTAATTTCCTTATAAGGGATAAACGTTCTTTGAGCAGCATGTATTGTGTTCAGAAAACTGTCATATTGATAGCTCTCTTCGTTACCCCAGTCAACAGATGATAAGTGTTCTCTAAGCCCATCGTAATCTGCTAAGCGAAAATCTGGGACTGTTACTGAGTTATCCCATAGAAGAGGTCCCAGTTGTCAATGAATGTTACCGCATTTTCCTTACAGTATTTGTCTAGCCAGCAATTGACACCAATTGCTCTGGACAACCATTCATTTCCAACTCCTCTCCTTGGCAAAATGCCACATATGACAGGTTTCCCACCCTTCCTCCTAATTATCTCTATTGCTGACCTATACCTGCTAATCAGGTCCTCACTCCTACGTCTGCCAACATCGTTGCCTCCAGCACTGAGACAGATAATAGGATTGCTCCCATTACCTCTCATGATGTCATCCAGACGGCTAACAATATCCTTCATCCCAGCCCCAGGAAAACACACTCTCTGCCTCCTACTCCTATCCTTCAAACAGAATGCCCTATCTATGTACCTAATCTGGCTATCCCCAACAACAACAATGTTTTTACCTTCCTTGGCGTCGTCCGTAGTGATGCTCCGAGTAGTCGACTCACATTCGCCAGGTAGCATTACACCACTTGTAGAATTCGTCATGACGTTCTCGATGGTCTTCGTTGGGGTTTCTAGGGATGTCTCACTCACGTCTGCCAATGCTTCCTTGGTGCTCGTTGTGGCATTCCCAGTAGAACACTCACATTCGTCAGGTAGCACCGAGAATGAGTTGGAAGTTTCCACGGCAGTCTTCTGGTTTCTCGTTGTTTCTGCCTCTCCAACCGTTTTCTTAATCTTCAACTTGGTTCCATGTTGCCCGGCCACTGACCAAGCACCCCTCTTAACCTGGGGACTCAAAACAGGAGGATTACTACGAATCCTCTTGTTCTCCTCCGTTAATCGCCGTATCTCCAGTTTAGCAACTCTGAGCTCTTCTCTCAGCTGCTGGTAAAGCTGCTCAAGAGAGGGCATCCTGGTTCAGATTCACAGAGAGCACACAAACAGGTCTTCACAGAGCTAAGTACACGTCACCACAGCTAAGTACACGTCACCACTGGGAAGACTGTTCCACGCATCTACAACTCTGTTAGAAAACCAGTACTTACCTATGTCCTTTCTAAATCTAAATTTATCCAACTTAAATCCATTATTCCTGGTTCTTACCTGGTTCGACACCCTCAGTACTTTATTAATGTCTCCCTTGTTTATGCCCGTCATCCACTTATACACTTCAATGATATCTTCCCTCATTCTATGCCTCTCCAGAGAGTGGAGATTTAAGGCTTTAAGTCTATCTTCATACGGGAGGTTCCTTACACAGTAAATCATTTTAATCATTCTTCTCTGCATGTTCTCTAATGAGTCTATGTCCATCCTGTAGTAAGGGGACCAAAACTGAGCAGCATAATCTAAATGAGGCCTCACTAGTGATGTATAGAGCTGTAAAATAACTTTTGGACTTCTGTTACTTATACTTCTTGAGATAAATCCAAGTAATCTGTTGGCCTTGTTGTGCACACTAAGGCACTGCTGTCTTGGCTTTAGATTTCTGCTTACCATGACTCCCAAGTCTTTTTCACATTCTGTATGACCAAGCTCTACTTCACCTAGATTATAGCTTCTCCTTCTTCTCCTTCCTTTCTGTTGGGCTCCTCATTCAGTAGGGATGTAACTGCTTAAGATGCCATGTCTCCTCTGGGCAATAGCCCTGTAACTCGCTTCAGTCTATTTATTTTATATTCTAGGATGCGTATCCTCAACTTACGACTCCCATTTCTTCTTCTCTGCCTCCATCATCTTCTCCATTTTCACAGAAAGCTCACCTGGTGTGCTCTCCCACTCTTGCTCCATCCTTTTACATTGCTCTTCCATTCATTCTTCCTTACCAGAAGCATCTTCCTCTGATCCCCTGAGCCTTCGACTTCCCCTCTGAGCCACCATTTTCTTTAATGGGTTGGGTATTGTAATGTGTGTGTGCTGTTTGTGTGTGTGTGTGTGTGTGTGTGTGTGTGTGTGTGTGTGTGTGCTAGTTACAATTTTGTCCTATGCACATATTGATTAGACACATGGCCTGTTGTATTTGCGAGCATATATGTGTGTGTTAGTTACCATTTTGTCCTAGGCACATGTCTGTTAGACATTAAGCCTGTTGTATATGCATGCATATGTACTCAATTGCACTTACCTAATTGTGGTTGCAGGGGTCGAAACTCAGCTCCTGGCCTCTTCACCGAGTGCTACTAGGTCCTCTCTCTCCCTGCTCCATGAGCTTAATCATACCTCATCGTAAAGCTATGTATGGTTCCTGCCTCCACTACATCACTTGCTAGGCTATTCCACATCCTGACAACTCTATGACTGAAGAAGTACTTCCTAACATCCCTTTGACTCATCTGGGTCTTCAGCTTCCAACTGTGACCCCTTGTTTCTCTGTCCCTTCTCTGAAACATCCTGTCTCTGTCCACCTTGTCTATTCCATGCAGTATTTTGTATGTCGTTATCATGTCTTCCCTAACCCTCCTGTCCTCCAGTGTCGTCAGGCCAATTTCCCTTAACCTTTCTTCATAGGACATTCCCCTTAGCTCTGGAACTAACCCTGTAGCAAACATTTGCACTTTCTCTAATTTCTTGATGTGCTTGATCAAGTGTGGGTTCCACACAGGTGCTGCATACTCCAGTTTGGGCCTGACATACACGGTGTACAGTGTCCTGAACGATTCCTTACTAAGGTATCGGAACCCTGTTTTCAGGTTTGCCAGGCGCCCATATGCTGCAGCAGTTATCTGGTTGATGTGTGCTCCCGAAGACGTGCTCGGTGTTATACTCACCCCAAGATCTTTCTCCTTGAGCGAGGTATGCAGTCTTTAGCCACCTAGCCTATACTCCTTCTGCGGTCTTCTGTGCTGTTCCCCAATCTTCATGACTTTGCATTGGGCGGGGTTAAATTCGAGAACCGAGTTGCTGGAACAAGTGTCCAGTCTGTCCAGGTCTCTTTGAAGTCCTGCCTGATCCTCATCTGACTTAATTCTCCTCATTAACTTCACATCATCTGTAAACAGGGACACTTCCATTATGTCATTCAAGTATACCAAAAATAGCACTGGTCCTAGGACCGACACCTGTGGGACCCCGCTCGTCACAGGTGCCCACTGTGATACCTCATCATGTACCATGACTCGTTGTTACCTTCCTGTCAGGTATTCTCTGATCCATTGCAGTACCCTTCCTGTTATATGCGCTTAATCCTCTAGCTTCTGCACTAGTCTCTTGTGAGGAACTGTGTCAAAGGCCTTCTTGCAGTCCAAGACGACGCAATCAACCCACCCCTCTCTCTCGTGTCTTACTTCTGTTACTTTGTCACAAAACTCCAGAAGGTTTGTGACATAAATCCGTGCTGGTTGGCGTTTATACTCTTGTTCCGTTCAGGTGCTCTGCCACTATCATCCTGATAATCTCCATGACTTTGCATACTATACACGTCAGTGACACTGGTCTATAGTTTAGTGCCTCTTTTCTGTCTCTTTTTTTAAAAATGGGAATTACATTTGCCATCTTCCATACCTCAGGTAGTTGCCCAGTTTCAAGGGATGTGTTGAAGATTGTGGTTAGTGGTACACACAGTATATCTGCTCCCTCGCTAAGGACCCACGGGGAGATGTCCGGTCCCATGGCTTTGAGATATCAATATCCCTTACCTTCTTCACCTCCTCCTCAATTGTATGTATGTCATCCAACACTTGTTGGTATATTCCTTGCTGGTGTCCCCCTCTGTTCTGTCCTCCCAGAGTTCTTCCTGTCTCCACTGTAAATACTTCCTTAAATCTCATGCTGAGCTGCTCACATACCTCTTGATTGTTTCTTGTGAGTTCCCTACCTTCTTTCCTCAGCCTGATCACCTGGTCTTTGACTGTTGCCTTCCTCCTAATGTGGCTATACAGCAATTTCGGGACAGACTTGATTTTCGATACTATGTCGTTTTCATCCTGTCGCTGGGCCTCCCTCCTTACCTGTGCATACTCGTTTTTGGCTCTTCGACTAATCTCTTTATTTTCCTAGGTCCTTTGCTTCCTGTACCTTTTCCATTCTCTGGTACAGTTAGTTTTTGCCTCCCTACACCTTCAGGTAAACCAAGGACTCACTTTGGTCTCCCCATTATTTCTATTGCCCTTGGGAACAAACCTTTCCTCTGCCTCCTTGCATTTTGTTGTTACATATTCCATCATCTCGTTTACTGACTTTCCTACCAGTTCTCTGCCCCACTGAACCTCCTGCAGGAAGTTCCTCGTACCTGTGTAGTCCCTCCTTTTATAGTTTGATTTTTCCTGTTACCCTCTCCACTTGTAACTCTACTATACTTTCAAAACTCAGAATCATGTGATCGCTAGCTCCAAGGGGACTCTCGTAAGTGATGTCCTCAATGTCTGAACTGCTCAGGGTGAACACAAGGTCCAGTCTTGCTGGTTCATCCTCCCTTCTCTCTCTGGTAGTGTCCCTGATATGTTGATGCATGAGGTTTTCCAGCACCACATCCTTCATCTCGGCTCTCCATGTTTTCGGACCCTCATGTGGCTCCAGGTTTTCCCAATCGATCTCCCTGTGGTTGAAATCGCCATAACCAGCAACTTTACTCTGATCGAGTGAGCTCTTCTTGCCACCTCAACCAATGTGTCCACCATCACTCTTTTGTTTTCTTCGTACTCCTCTCTTGGCTTCCTGCAGTTCTATTGTGGGTTATACATCACTCCAATGACTACTTTATGATCCCCAGATTGAATTGTACCTACTATGTAGTCCGTTTCTCCAGTCTCGTCCATGCCATCCATTTCCACAAATTAACGTCGGTTTTTAATGAGCAGTGCAACACCTCCTCCCCCTCTGCTCCTTCTATCTTTCCTCAGGATCTGATATCCCAGTGGGAAGATTGCATCTGTCATTCTCTCAGTGAGTTTCGTTTCTTTGACTGCTATGATGTCTGGGGATTTGTCACTGATTCTTTAGTGCCATTCCTCATACTTATTCGTTATTCCGTCCGCATTCGTGTACCAAACCTTCAGCTTCTTTTCTATCACTGTGGTCCTGGGAGAATATTTGGGTTGGGGAGTGGGAGCCCCGGTGGGGGCCTATGGGGGGTTGTGGTGTGGGTGGGATTTGTGATGAGGGGGGTGGGGTCAGAATGCCCATAGGGAGCAGCTGTAGGGGTGAGGTTTGTGATGTGGGGTTGATGGTAGAGGGAACAGTGTATGGGTTTTGGTTTAGATTGCTCAGTTGTGTTGAAGTTGTCGTGGTTGGAGTCCTTCTGAGGGAGTTTCTGGGGGGGGGGGTGTTTTCCCTTCCTCCAGGGTTTGGGTCCTTCTCATCTTCATCATTGCCTCTCATTCCTCCTTGAGTCTTTGTACCCTTTCTTTCAGTATCGCCCTTTCATCTTGTGTTCTGTCGCGATCGAGGTACACTCTCCGGTACTCCAGTTTGCCCCTCAGTCGTGCTCTCTCTTGCAGGATCCTGGTTCAAGCTAATTCTTCCTTGAAAATTACTTTGACAGGCCGTTTCCTTCCACTCGCAAACCACTCAATTCTCATTAAAAAGTTGTCACCTGGGTCATGTCGCCGTCACCTATTGTTTTCATGATGTGTATGTGTGTGTGTGTGTGTGTGTGTGTGTGTGTGTGTGTGTGTGTGTGTGTGCATACTCATGCATTTGTGGTTGCAGGGGTCGATTCATAGCTCTTGGCCCCACCTCTTCACTGACTGCAACTAGGTCCTCTCTCTTACTGCTCCATGAGCTTCATCAAACCTCGTCTTAACACTGTGTGTGGTTCCTACCTCCACTAAGTTACTTTCTAGGCTGTTCCACTTTCTGACAACTCTCTGACTTAAGAAATACTTCCTAACATCCCTTTGATTCATCGGAGTCTTCAACTTCCAATTGTGTCCCAATTGTGTCCCCTTGTTTCTATGTCCCAAATCTGGAACATCCTGTCTTTATCCACCTTGTCAATTCTTCGCAGTATTTTATTCGTCATTATCATGTCCCCCCTAACCCTCCTGTCCTCCACTGTCGTCAGGCCGATTTTTCCTAACCTTTCATCATAGGCAATACTCTTAGGTCTGGGACTAGTCTCGTTGCAAACTTTTGCAAGTTAATTTCTTGACATGCTTCAGGAGGTGTGTGTGTGTGTGTGTGTGTGTGTGTGTGTGTGTGTGTGTGTGTGTGTGTATGGGGGGTTTGTGTGAGTGTGAGTGTGGCTTCTGTTTATTTAAGCTGCTAGCGGATAGAAGGCTGTGTGTGCATTTGTGCGAACATACATGTGTGTGCATGTGTGTGTGTTTGAGTCACTTCATAAGTACACACTGTCTTCGTGTGTTTAAATCACTCTCTCAGTCCTAAAAACCTCTTTGTCCTGTTCCTACCCTTATTTGGCAGCTATGTTACTGTATGTTTGTTTACTGTCAGTTTTGTCTGACCTAAGCACCTTTGTGTGCACTTACTATTGTGTGTGTCAGCCTACATGTGGTAACCAAAACTTTCCTACTGAGCTTTTTGTCCTTTAATAAATGTTAAGTGCTCTATGTATGATATTCAGCTCTCCAGAGAATGGATTGTAACCCCCAACTACCAGTGATGCAGGGCCAAATGCTAATCATTCAATATGCAATCACAAAAAGGTGATTTGTACATGATGTCTGGTAGAGGTGTCGTCTGGGATCCTGGCTCAGTTGCGGTTGCACAATGATTCTTGTATTAACATCACTTCTGGCGCCCTAGTTCTCCTTCAGTTTCTTCGTGTCTATAAATATTCTATTCACATTAACTGTGTTTCAATTACCACTCTAGGTTTGCACTATAGTATCAGGTGAATAATTTAAACTTTTATTATCCACACCAGGAGGCCTGGTCACAGACCGGGCCGCGGGGGCGTTGACCCCCGAAACTCTCTCCAGGTAAACTTCAGGAAAACTCCAGTTCTGAGAACACTGGATATTTTCCCTTTGATTTTCTCTTTTCTTTCCCCTCGCTTTGTAACTGTTATATCATTTCTTAACTGATCTATCACTATTCCCCTCACTTTATGATTGTCTTATTATTCACTATGGCATCTATCCTTATCCCTTATCACACTGGCTTGGGTCACACTTAGTCTTTTTCAATTTACAGTCACTGGCTTCAGGCAACACCTACACCCGACACTTTGCCTCCAGCATCTCTCTCCTGGCACTGATTAAGCTTTCAATTTTTTTTATAAATTGTAGTCCTCACCTCACTTTTCCGATTTAGTATAGCTTGTAATTCACTACTCGGGTTGTTCACTGACACTGACAACATAATGTCACTGACACTGACAACATAATGTCACTGACACTGACAACATAATGTGGGCCAAAAACCACTAAAGATTCACGAGCACTTTATGATGCTGTTACACCCGGCGATGTGTGTACTCACCTAGTTGTGGTTGCATGGGTCGACGCACAGCTTCTGGCCCCGCCTCTTCACTGATTGCCATTATGTCACTCTTCCTGCTCCATGAGCTTTATCAAACCTCTTCTTAAAGCTATGTAAGACTCTTGCCTCCACTACATCACTTCCCAGGCTATTCTACTTCCTGACAATTCAGTGACTGAAGAAATATTTATCAACATCTCTGTGACTCATCTGAGTCTTCAACTACTAATTGTGACCATTTGTTGCTGTGTCCCATCTCTGGAACATCCTGTCTCTGCGCACCTCGTCAATTCCTCTCAGTATTTTATATGTCGTTATCATATCCAATCTATCTCTCCTGTCCTCCACTGTCATCAGGTCGATTTCCCTAAACCTCTCCTTGTAGGACATGCCCCTTAGCTTTGGGACTAATCTTGTTGCAAACCTTTGCACTTTTTTTTAATTTCTTTACTTGCTTGCTTAGGTGTGGGTTCCAAACTGGTGCTGCATACTTCAATACAGGCTTGACATACACGGTGTACAAGGTCCTGACCGATTTCTGGCTGAGATGTCGGAATGACAGTCTTAGATTTGCTAGGCGCCCATATGCTACAGCAGTTATTTGGTTGCTGTGCACCTCAGATGTGCCCAGTATAATACTCATCCAAAGATCCTTTTCCTTGAGTGAGGTTTGTAGTCTCTGGCCCCCTAGACTGTACTCCGTCTGAGGTCTTCTTTGCCATTCCCCAAACTTCATAACTTTACACTTGGTAGGGTTGAACTCCACGAGCCAATTTTTGGACCAGGCCTGGAGCCTCTCCATATCCCTTTGTATTTCTGCCTGGTTCTACTCTGATTGAATTCTTCTCATCAACTTCACATCATCTTCAAACAAGGACAACTCTGAGTCTATTTCTTCCTTCATGTCGTTACATTTACCAGAAACAGCATCGGTCCTAGTACTAACACCTGTGGAATCCCGCTAGTCACAGGCACCCACTCTGACACCTCATCACGTACCATGACTCGCCGTTCCATTGCAGTGCCTTCCCTGTTATACCTGCCTGGTCCTCCAACTTATGCACTAATCTCTTGTGTGGAACTCTGTCAAAAGCCTTCTTACAGTCCAAGAAAATGCAGTCTACCGACCCCTCTCTCTCATGTCTTATTGTTGTCACCCTGTCATAGAACTCCAGTAGGTACGTGACAGAGTATTTCCAATCCTTGAAACCATACTGGTTGTTAAACCATTCCACGGGTGGGGTTAGAACCCGCGATCAGAGAGTCTTAAAACTCCAGACCTTCGCGTTAGCCACTGGGCCAGCTGGCCACAATAAAATTCATCCAACTACGTATATATATTTCTACACCATAGGAAGGTTAGCATAGGCACCACTGTGACCCCAAATGCAAGTTTTTAAAGACGAATCTCCCGCTAGCACGGCCGTGACGAACTCTAGCTAAAGTCCCCTAAAATCTGTCAACATGACTCACAAAACTGCATTTGTGGTCACAGTGGTGCTTATGCTAACCTTCTTATGGTGTAGAAATATACCTAGTTGGATGAATCTTATTGAAGTTAGCTGGTCCAGTAGCTAACGTGACGGTCTGGAGTTTAAAGACTCTCTGATCGTGAGTTCTAACCGCACCCGTGGTATGGTTTGTTTACAATCGTGTCATTACGATTTCGTTAATCATGCTGGTTGTTGTTGATAAGCTCATTCTTTTCCTGATAATCTACTCCATGACTTTGCATACTATTCATGTCAGTGACACTGGTCTGTACTTGAATGCTTCGTGTCTGTCTCCTTTTAAAAAATTGGGACTACGTTTGCTGTCTTCCATACCTCAGGTGGTCAGTCTCTTTCGATAGATGTGTTGAAGATTGTTGTTAATGGCACACATAGCGCCTCTGCTCCCTCTTTTAAGACCCATGGAGAGATGTTATCCGGCCCCATCGCCCCATCGGCTTGCTTAGTAGCCTCTTCACTTCTTCCTCGGTTGTACGTATTGTGTCAAACACTTGATGGTGTACCCCACCCCATTCCGGACACCCTTCTGTCTCCTCTGTGAACACTTCTTTGAATTTCATATTGAGCTCCTCACACACTTCTCGGTCGTTTCATGTGATCTCCCGTCCTTCCTTCCTTAGCCTGATTACCTGGTTCTTCACTGTTGTTGTCCTCCTGATGTGGCTGTACAACAACTTCGGGTCAGATTTGGCTTTCGCTCCTATGTCATTTTCATATTGTTGTTGGGTCTCCCTTCTCACATATGCATATTCATTTTTGACTCTACGACTGCTCTCCTTATTCTCCTGGGCTCTATGCCTTCTATACTTCTAGCATTCTCTAGCACATTTGCTTTTGAGCTCTCTACACCTTTGAGTGAACTTAAGGCTCATCCTGGCTGTCTCGTTATTTCTGTTGCCTTTGTGTGTGTGTGTGTATGTGTACTCACCTAGTTGTACTCACCTAGTTGAGGTTGCAGGGGTCGAGTCCTAGCTCCTGGCTCCGCCTCTTCACTGGTCGCTACTAGGTCACTCTCCCTGAACCGTGAGCTTTATCATACTTCTGCTTAAAGCTATGTATGGATCCTGCCTCCACTACATCGCTTGCCAAACTATTCCACTTCCTGACTATTCTGTGGCTGAAGAAATACTTCCTAACATCCCTGTGATTCATCTGTGCGTGTGTGTGTGTGTGTGTGTGTGTGTGTGTGTGTGTGTGTGTGTGATGCCCCGTGGCCTAGTGGCAAAAGCTCTCGCTTCACATGGTAAAGGTCCGGGCTCGATTCCCGGTAAAGGGGTGTAAACATTGGACATGTTTCCGTACATAGGTTATCTATGTCCACCCATCAGTAAAATGGGTACCTGGGTGTTAGTCGACGGGCGTGGGTCGCATCCTGGGACAAAACTGACCTCATTTGTCCGAAATGCTCAGCATAACAAGCAACTTTCTATATAGTAGTATGTCAGTGATGTCAGCTATGGTCTGTATACCTTGTACATGTACTGGTAGTAAATAAAGATATTATTATTATTATTATTATTATTATTATTATTATTATTATTATTATTATTATTATTATTATTTATGTACGCGTGCTTGTGTGCACGTGTACGTGCGTTCGAGTGTACTCACTAATTGTGGTTGCAGGTGTCAATACTCAGCTCCTGGTCCCGCCTGTGTGTGGGTATGTGTGCGCGGTTGTGTATATATTTATTTTAAGTTTGTAGTGTAGGGGGTAGGAATGCTTCGGTTAAAAATGTTAACTGTGATATCAACACACTTCATGAAAGACAATGATTGTATGAATAAAAGTGAGTGTTCTTATTTTAGTCAACGTACCTTGATGAGAGACAACCCGACTTCTAGTTAGTATTATATTAATTTTAACTAATTTCTAGCCAGTTTATACCCGAGGTTTTACCACTAGAGGCATCTGGCAGCACTGGAGGGGTTGGCCTTGGGTTAGTCTGACAAAAGCACCGTGAGTGTGAGTATGTCGCTCTCTACAGTGATGAGACCTTGGCTTCTCAGAAAACTCTTTACTGATCTTGGACAAAAATGGCTTTCTTCACCACTGAAATCATTTAAAAGGTAAAAAAAATAATTATTTGGTTCCTTACACACACACAGAGTGGGCACCTGTAACTTGCGGGCTTCCACAGGAGTCAGTCTTAGGACCGGTGCTGTTTCTGGTATATGTGAACATGACGGAAGGAGTAGACTCCGAAGTGTCCCTGTTTGCAGATAATGTGAAGCTGATGAGAAGAATTCAATCGGATAAGGACCACGCAGAATTACAAAGGGATCTGGAGAGGCTGCAGCCATGGTCCAGCAACTGGCTCCTGGAGTTCAACTCCACCAAATGCAAAGTCATGAAGATTGGGGAAGGGCAAAGAAGACCGCATACGGAGTACACACTAGGGGGCCAGAGACATCAAACCTCATTCAAGGAAAACAATCTTGGGATGAGTATAACACCAGGCACATTTTCGGAGACTCACAGCAACCAAATAACTGCTGCTGCATATGGGCGCCCATTTCTCAGACCAAGACATTAATTTGTTCAAATCGTCCTGGAGTTCATTGATATCCTCCTCATTCCGACATCTTAATAAGGACTCATTCAAGACACTGTACACTGTGTACGTTAGGCCCATATTGGGGTATGCAGCACCAGTTTAGAACCCGCACCTAGCCAAGCATGTAAGGAAGCTAGAGAAAGTGCAAAGATTTGCAACAAGATTAGTCCCGGAGCTAAGGGTTATGTCCTACGAGGAAAGATTAAGGGAGATTGACCTGACGACACTGAAGAACAGGAGAGATAGAGGGGATAGGATAACTTACAAAATACTGAGAGGAATCGACAATGTGGACAGACAGGATGTTCCAGAAACGGGACACAGCAACAAGGAGGCACAGATGGAAGCTGAAGTCTCAGATGAATCACAGGGACTTTAGGAAGTATTTCTTCAATTACAGAGTTGTCAGGAAGTGGAACAGTCAGGGAAGTGATGTACTGGAGGCAGGATCCATACATAGCTTTAAGAAGAGGTATGATCAGGAAGAGTGACCCAATAGCGGCCAGTGAAGAGGCGGGGCCAGGAGCTATGACTCGACCCCCTGCAACCACAACTAGGTGAGTACACACACACACACACACACACACACACACACACACACATATATATATATATATATATATATATATATATATATATATATATATATATATATATATATATATATATATATATATATATATATATATATGTCGTGCCGAATAGGCAGAACTTGCGATCTTGGCTTAAATAGCAACGTTCATCTTGCCATATAGGACAAGTGAAAAATTGTGAATGCAATAATTTCGCCAAAATCATTCTGTACCTAACGAAAAAAAATATATTTCACTGTTTGTTTAGTATTATATTATTGTAAACGTATTTAAAATATATTTAGTTGGGTTAGGCTAAAATAAATTTTTCTTGTTATAATAAGATTAGGTAAGTTTTCTAAGATTCTTTTGGTGCAAAATTAAAATTTTTTACATTAACATTAATGAAAAAAATATATCTTTAAACGTATAAGAGAAAATTTCAGAAAGGACTTAATTTAAAATGAGTTGTTGCTAATTGACCAGTTTTACATATTCGGCACGACATATATATATATATATATATATATATATATATATATATATATATATATATATATATATATATGTAGGATGGGGTCCACCTCTGATGCAAATTGTGGGACCCACAGCCTCGGAGAAGTGGATAAAAAGGCATCAAGGAAGAATATTTGGATTCCTTCCTGAAGCCATTTGAATATTCCACTTCCCTACCACCCCATCTTTTCATTTTTTTTTTTACCAGTAGGTATATTTTATTAGAATATAGCATTAGAATCTTGTCCAGTTCTAATGCTATATTTATGTTGTTTTAATCTTATTTCGAGACTTTTACCAGTTTGACCGTAATAAACTTTATCGCAAATTTTACAAGGAATCTTATAGACACATCCATCAGCATTTTGGGGGGAATTCTTTATCAAAAGTTTTTTTACTGTATCAAGATTTTTAAATACAACTTTGATATTAAAAGTCATAAGAGAAGGCATATCAACCAAGTTTTCATGGTAAGGGAGAACCAACATATTTTTAGTTGAATAAGGCTGGTTGTCCCTTTTTGGATTGTAAAAAGTATTTGTAGCAATTTTAAAAGATTTATCAATTACGTTTCTTGGGTATTTCAGATCATTAACTATTTCATAAATTTTGGATATTTCTTCATCTATGAACTCAGGACTACAAATACGTAAAACTCTCAAAAACATTGATGAGAAAACAGACAGTTTAACTCTATCTTGATGTGAAGAATAATAGCGGACATAGGAACAGTTATTTGTAGGTTTTCCTTTAAAATTGCTAGAAATAACTTGTACAATCCAAAAAGGGACAACCAGCCTTATTCAACCAAGAATATGTTGGTTCTCCCTTACCATGAAAACTTGGTTGATATGCCTTCTCTTCTTAAGACTTTTAATATTAAAGTTGTATTTAAAAATCTTGATACAGTGAAAAAACTTTTGATAAAGAATTGCCCCCAAAATGCTGATGGATGTGTCTATAAGATTCCTTGTAAAATTTGCGATAAAGTTTATTACGGTCAAACTGAT
>NW_027195607.1:20000-159105 GCF_038502225.1 Cherax quadricarinatus
GCCAACACTGACCTTCATGCATGGGACCATGCCAACACTGACCTTCATGCATGGGACCATGCCAACAATGACCTTCATGCATGGGACCATGCCAACACTGACCTTCATGCATGGGACCATGCCAACACTGACCTTCATGCATGGGACCATGCCAACAGCAACTCATGCAACAACAACTCAGTAATAACTATAAGTGGCTGTAGATTTATTGTTTAAATGGTCTGCCATTAGCAATGAAAAATATATTAATATAAGTCATAACGCTATCCAACTGACTAGATGTATTCATAAGTCTCCTTTCATGAGCTTCCTCTGTCCACTCACTAGTAAATATAATGTGTAGCTGGGTATTAGCCGACTGTTGTAGGTCGCATCCTCTGGGAGGCCCTGAGAGCGAAAATGGGAACTAGATCTATTACTGTCGCTGCAAAATCCGAGGAAGGTACCACGACATTCCGTAAACCCAGCCTTTTCTACATCAGAGCCCTCGGAAGGAACATTGGAGGGTGATCACGAGATTCCAGTGAGCAATGTAGCTCATAAAGGATGAGCTACAAACCAAAGCTGCAGAGGCTAGGATACAGAACTTAGAAGACGAACTGAAAATGCTGAAACTGAATATAGAGCCAAAGTACAAAAGGTGCATAGCATCAGAAACAGAAACATCAACAACCAGCGAGGGACTGAATATAGGGAAGGTGATAAATCCCTTAGAGACCTTATGATGCCACTAGGGGGGGCCCAGGAATGAAAGGCATATGCCAACGGGAACAGAAACATCGGTTAGTGAGGGGACTGAAGGAAGGAAATGAGATAAGTGCCCTGAAGAGACACTATTAGGCTACCAATGGATCCAGGAAATGTTAAGGGAAGGAGCAGTCAAGCTTAAATCAGACCCAGAGATATGGAGAGAAATGAAATCAGAAGAGAGGGAGAAGTCAATAATAATTCATGGGCTTCAAGAGACTGAAGGGAAGACATAAGAATAGAGACGACAGGGAAAGGAAAAAGAAATTGAAAATATCATCAAACAAATAGGAGAGGAGGACATGACCAAGTCAACAAATTTTCTGAGAATAGGGAGATATTCGAGGGGAAGAAAATCTTCAAGTCAAATTTACTTTTAAGGCAGAAATGGTAATAGAACAAGATCTTGCAACAGAAACCATGGATAAAGAACTCAACACAATATAAGTGGGTGTGCTGTACCAGCAACAGAACAGGAAAAGAACGACACGAACCGAGATGATACAAAGATGTAAAGAACAGGAAAGAGAGACAAGACTTGAGGCAAGTAAGGGAGCCAGAACTTGAGAGGAACAGCAAACACAACCATCCGCAGAACAACATATCAATCCCTACCGCTCCATCTCATCCAAACACAATAATCCAGAACAAACCAAACTCTGTGCTCACAGCCCTCACCCACCCAGCACAAACCTCATCTTCACAGCAGCCTTTCATAGTATCTCTTACTTCCCCATCATACACAAACCCGCCAGCCCCCGGAATACTGTATTGGAAAAGAAGTTGAAGATATGGTACACCGTTGTAGATAAAATAACAAATTAGTGTGAGTAGTGGCACTAATGAATTATGAAGGCATCTCCAGACATCGTAGCAGTCATGGAAACAAAGATCCTGAGGAAATATAAAGGAAACAAAGGTGAAGGAGGAGTTACACTGCTCATAAGAAACCAGTGGATGTTTGAAGAATTGGGATCAAATGACAGAGGGAAAGCATGTGACTCCAAGACTTCAAGAAGGCACTGGACAGGCACCTAAAGTCAGTATCTGACGAGCCGGGCTGTGGTTCGTACGTCGAGCTGCATGCGGCCAACAGTAACAGCCTGGTTGATCAGGCCCTGATCCACCATGAGGACTGGTCACAGACCGGGCCGCTGGGGCGTTGACACCCGAAACTCTCTCCAGGTATACATAGTAGGAACACTTCGGACTGAGGGTCCCACGGTGGTGATTGCAGTGACGTGCAACCCATCACAGAATAGCAGGAAGGCAAGACAAGGGGGCGAGAAGGACCCACATGGAGACGGCAAAGTTACTTTTTATGGGGGTATTTTAAACACTAAGAGAATAACTGAGAAAAGGTAGAGCTACATGGGAGACCAGTGGCATGAAAGGGTAAGATGCTGGAGGCGGTGCTGGGAAAGTTAACAGTGGAGAGTGAAGCAGCACGAGGACAGGAGAAGCCTAACTTCAAAAAAAGGGACTACGGGGATATAAGGCAATTTTTGCATTGGCAATTCCTCCAGTGGGAAAGAGAGCTATAGGGAAAGTCAGTAACGTGTGACCACACAGTGCAGGGAGGCAGAGGAGAAGTTGGTATTAAGGAGCAACAGAGACAATGAGAAGACGAGAGTGAGCTCATTGGTTATCCGGAGATGTGGAGAGGCTAAAACCAAGTGAGCTTAGCATGGAAAATATATAGAAGGCAAAGAACTCAGGAAAAACAAGGAGTTGAGCTGAAGAGCCAAAAACAAATGTGGATGGATAAGGAGAGAGGCTGAGTGGCAATACGAGAATGACATGGCATCAAAAGCCAAATCTGACCTTAAGTTGTATACAACAACATCAGGAGAAAAACAACAGAATAGTACAAGGTAATCAGGCTGAGGAAGGAATGAGGGTAGCTCACTGGGAGTGACCAGGAAGTATGTGAAGAGCTCAGAACAAGATTTATGGAGATATTCAGAATGGAGATGGAGAGGCTTTCAGCAAACCGAGGTGGTATGGTACACCAGCAAGTGCTGCACATACCGCACACAACCAAGGAGAAGATGAAGAAACTGCTAGGTGAACTAGATACTTCAAAGGGATGCGAGTCCGAATAACATCTCTCCTTGGGTCCTGAGAGAGGGAACAGATGATCTGTATGTCACTAACATTAATCTTCAACAAATCTATCGAAACAGGACATCTACTTGAGGTGTGGAAAACAGCAAACATAGTCGTAATTTTTAAGAGAGGCGACAGACAGGCAACTTTAAACTACAGACCCGTGTTGCTGATATGTATATTAAGTTGTCATGGAGAAGATTAGTAGAAGAGTGGTGGAGGACCTAGAAAGGAAAGGGCTCATACAAGGCAACCAGCATGGCTTCTGGGAAGAGAAATCTTTTGGCACAGACCTGTTATAGTTTTACTACAAGGCACAGAAGAACAGTAGGGGAGAGAGAGGGATGGGTACACTGCATTTTCTAGGACTGTAAGGCTTTCGGCACAGTACCACACTAGAGACTGGTTGAAAAGGCAAGTCTATGGGCTCTGGACAGGTTGCAAGCCTGGTCCGACAAATGGCTCCTTGAGTTTAATTAACCCCACCAAGTGCAAAGTCAGGAAGCTTGGAGAAGGACAAAGAAGACCGCAGATGGAGTTCAAGGAAAATAATCTTGGGGTGAGCATCATACCGAGCACACCTCCTGAGGTGCATATCTACCTATTAACTGCTGCAGCATATAGGCGCCTGGCAAACCTAAGAACAGCGTTTCAACACCGAAGTTAGGAATCGTTCAAGACACTGTGTACCGCGTACATCAGGCATATATTGGGATATGCAGCACCGCTATGGAATTCACACCTGGTCAGACAAACCAAGAAATTAGAGAAAGTGTAAATGTTTGCAACAAGAATAGTTCTGGAGCTAATGGGGTATATCTAATGAGATGTTAATGAAAATCAGATTGACGACACTGGAGGACAGGAGGGATTGGGTGGACATTATAACGATGTATAAAATACTGAGAGGAACTGTCACAGTGGACAAAGGCAGAATGTTGTAGAGATGGGCCACAACAACTAGGGGTCACAACTGGAAGTTGAAAACTCAGATGAGTCACAGGAATGTTAGGAACTATTTCTTCAGTCATTCAGTTGTCATGACTCACGAAATCGTAATGACACGATTGCAAACAAACCATGCCACGGGCGGGATTTGAACTCGCCGTCAGAGAGTCTCAAAACTCCAGACCGTCGCGTTAGCCACTGGCCACGCTAGTTGGAGATTCGTCTGTAAAAACTTGCATTTGTGGTCACAGTGGTGCCTATGCTAGCCTTCCTATGGTGTAGAAATATACCTAGTTAGACGAATCTTATTGTGACTAGCTGGTCCAGTGGCTAACGCGACGGTCTGGAGTTTTGAGACTCTCTGACCGCGAGTTCAAATCCCGCCCGTGGTATGATTCAGTTGTCATAAAGTGGAACAATCTGGAGAGTGATATACGGAAGTAGAACCCATACATAGCTTTAAGAAGAAGTACGATAAAGCTCTTGAAGCAGGAAGAGAGTGGACTTAGTAGTAATCATTGACACGGTTCCACACAAGAGATTATTGCAAAAGCTGGAAGACCAGGCAGGGATAACAGGGAAGGCATTATAATGGATCAGGGAATACATGTCAAGAAGACAACAGTGAGTCATGGTACGTGGCGAGGTGTCAGAGTGGGCACCTATGACGAGCGGGATTCCACAAGGGTCAGTCCTAGGACCGGTCTTGTTCTGGTATTTGTGAACGTCATGAGGGAAGGAATAGACTCCGAAGTGTCCCTATTTGCAGATGATGTGAGGTTGATGAGAAGAATTCAGTCAGACGAGGACCAGCCAGAACTACAAAGGGATCTGGACAGGCTGCAGGTCTGGTCCAGAAAATGGCTCCTAGAGTTTAACCCCACCAAGTGCAAAGTCATGAAGATTGGGGAAGGACAAAGAAGACCAAAGGCGGAGAACAGTCTACGGGGCCAGAGACTATAAACTTCCCTCGAGGAAAAGGATCTTGGGGTGAGTATAACACCGGACACATCTCCTGACGCGCACATCAACCAAATAACTGCTGCAGCATGCTGGAGCCTAGCAAACCCAAGAACAGCTTTCCTACATCTTAATAAGGAATCGTTCAGTACCCTGTACACTGTGTATGTTGGGTCCATATTGGAGTATGCAGCACCGGTTTGGGACCCACACCTAGCCAAGCATGTAAGGAAACTAGAGAAAGTGCGAAGGTTTGCAACAAGACTAGTCCCAGAGCTAAGGGGTATGTCCTACAAGAAGAGGTTAAGGGAAATCGACCTGACTGCACTGGAAGACAGGAGAGATAGCGGAGATGTGATAACGACATATAAAATACTGAGAGGAATTGACAAGGTGGACAAAGACAGGATGTTCCAGAGATGGGACACAGCAACAAGGGGACACAGTTGGAAGTTGAAGACTCAGATGAATCACAGGGATGTCAGGAAGTATTTCTTCAGTCACAGAGTTGACAGGAAGTGGAATAGTCTGGGAAGTGATGTACTGGAGGCAGGATCCATACATAGCTTTAAGAATAGGTATGATAAATCTTATGGAGCGGGAAGAGTGACTTAGTAGCGGCCAGTGAAGAAGTGGGGCTACGAGCTGTGACTCGACCCATGTTACAACAGTTTTAGAAAAGAAGTTAAAGGTTTGGTATACAAACGTGGATGGAATAACAAATAAATGTGAGGAGTGGCATGAAAGAATCAATGAGACGTCCCCACAGATCATAGCAATCATAGAAACGAAACTCACTGAAACAACAGATGCAATCTTCCCACCCGGATATCAGATCCTGAGGAAAGATAGAAGGAGCAGAGGGGGAGGAGGGGTTGCATTGCTCATTAGAAACCGATGGGGATTCAAGGAAATGGAAGGAATGGACGAGATTGGAGAAAGGGATTACATAATAGGTACAATTCAGTCTGGGGAACATAAGGTAGTAATTGCAGTGATGAATAACCAACCACAGAACTGCAGGAGACCAAGAGAGGAATATGAAGTTAATAACAGAGCAATGGTGGACACACTAGCTGAGGTGCCCAGAAGCGCTCACTCGAGCAAAGTTACTGGTTATGGGCGATTTCAACCTCAAGGAGATTGATTGGGAAAATCTGGAGCCACACAGGGGCCCTGAAACATGGAGAGCCAGGATGATGGATGTTGTGCTAGAAAAACCTCATGCACCAACATATTAGGGACACTACCAGAGAGGGGAGGATGAACCAGTGAGACTGGACCTCGTGTTCACCTTGAGCAGCTCGGACATTAAGGACATCACACATGAGAGGCCCCTTGGAGCTAGTGATCATATAATTCTAAGCTTTGAATACATAATGGAGTTAACAAGTGGAGAGGGTGACTGGAGTTGAATGGGAAAAGCCAAACTATAAAAAGGGGGACTACACAGGTATGAGGAACTTCCTGCAGGAGGTTCAGTGGGACAGAAAATTGGTAGGAAAGTCGGTAAACAATATGATGAACTACGTAACAACAAAATGCAAGGAGGCAGAGGTAAGGTTTCTTCCCAAGTGCAACAGAAATAATGGGAAGACCAGAACGAGCCCTTGGTTTATGCGAAGGTGTAGGGAGGCAAAAGCTAAGTGCACTAGAGAGTGAAAAAATTACAGAAAGCAAAGGACCCAGGAAAATAAAGAGATTAGTAGAAGAGCCAGAAACGAGTATGCACAGATAAGGAGGAAGGCCCAGCGACAGTACGAGAACAACATAGCATCGAAAGTCAAGTCTGACCCGAAATTGATGTATAGCCACATTAGGAAGAAGACAACAGTCAAAGACCAGGTAATCAGGCTGAGGAAAGAAGGTGGTGAGCTCACAAGAAACGATCACTAGGTATATGAGGAGCTTAACACGAGATTTAAGTATTCACAGTAGAGACAGGAAGGAAATACACACAACTGAGGATGAGAAGAAGCTGTTAAGTAGCCTTGATACCTCAAAGGTGGTGGGACCGGACATCTCTCCGTGGGTCCTTTGAGAGGGAGCAGAGACACTATGCGTGCCAATAACCACAATTTTCAACACATCCCTTGAAACTGGGCAACTGCCTGAGGTATGGAAGACGGCAAATGTAGTCCTCATTTTTAAGAAAGGAGACAGAAACTAGGCACTAAACTATAGACCAGTGTCTGACGTGTATAGTATGCAAAGTCATGGAGATGATTATCAGGAGGAGAGTGGTGGAACACCTGGAACGGAACAAGATTATGAACGACAACCAGCACGGATTCGTGGAAGGCAAATCCTGTGCCACAAACCTTCTGGAGTTTTATGACAAAGTAACAGAAGTAAGACACGAGAGAGAGGGATGGGTTGACTGCATTTTCTTGGACTGCAAGAAGGCCTTCGACATAGTTTCTCACAAGAGGTTAGTGCAGAAGCCAGAGGATCAGGCGCTTATAACAGGAAGAGCACTGCAATGGATCAGAGAATACCTGACAGGGAGGCAACAACGAGTCATGGTACGTGATGAGGTATCACAGTGGGCGCGTGTGACTAGCGGGGTTCCACAGGGGTCAGTCCTAGGACCAGTGCTATTTATGGTATATGTGAATGACATGGTGGAAGGGATAGACTCAGAAGTGCCCCTGTTCGCAGATGATGTGAAGTTAATGAGAATTAAATCAGATGAGGATCAGGCAGGACTACAAAGAGACCTGGACAGGCAGGACAAGTGGTCCAGCAACTGGCTTCTCGAATTTAATCCCTCCAAATGTAAAGTCATGAAGATCGGAGAAGGGCAAAGAAGACCGCAGACAACGTATAGGCTCGATGGTCAGAGACTACAAACCTCGCTCAAGGAGAAAGATCTTGGGGTGAGTATAATACCGACCACATTTCCGGAAGCACACATCAACCAGATAACTGCTGCTGCATATGGGCGCCTGGCAAACCTGAGAACAGCGTTCCGATACCTTAATAAGGAATCGTTCAAGACACTGTACACTGTGTACGTCAGGCCCATACTGGAGTATGCAGCACCAGTTTGGAACCCACACCTGGTCAAGCACGTCAAGAAATTAGAGAAAGTACAAAGGTTTGCAACAAGGTTAGTTCCATAGCTAAGGGGAATGTCCTACGAAGATAGGTTAAGGGAAATCGGCCTGACAACACTGGAGGACAGGGGGATTAGGGAAGACATGATAGTGACATACAAAATCCTGCGCGGAATAGATAAGGTGGACAGTGACAGGATGTTCCAGGGAAGGGACACATAAACAAAGGGTCACATCTGAAAGTTGAAGACTCCGATGAGTGAAAGGGATGTTAGGAAGTATTTCTTCAGTCACAGAGTTGTCAAGAAGTGGAATAGCCTAGCAAGTAATGTAGTGGAGGCAGGAACCATACATAGTTTTAAGACGAAGTATGATAAAGCTCATGGAGCAGGGAGGGAGAGGACCTAATAGTGATCAGTGAAGAGGCGGGGCCAGGAGCTGAGTCTCGACCCCTGCCACCACAATCAGGTAAGTACACACACACACACACATACATCATATACATAATGCATAACACTCAAAGTGAAGGAAAGAGATGGCGAGAATGTTGGTGCTGGTGAAGGCTCTTGATTTATGGAATGGGAGCTACTCTCTCCCTCGGATGTAACCTCTGTATCCGAGGCTCTTCACCTCAGGTGCTGTATAAAATTTACGGATATGAGGCTTCCCAATAATAATAATAATAATAATAATAATAATAATAATAATAATAATAATAATCTACTTCCAGGCAGCGTAGTAGTGAGACACTTACTTGGAGCTATGTGTCCAACCCAGGCACGCGGCCCTTACTGGGGATACATATGGGTAACATGGTGGACCGAGCCGAGGACATGTTTGGTGACAGAGAAGCCATTGTCTCCGTCCAGCAGGGCAAGAGAGCAACATTCTCGCAAGTTAAACAAGAGGTAATGGCAGCAGTTGACACGTAGTGAATCAAGGACTCATAACAGAGTAAGGTGATGTTTCGACCACTGGTGGGCTTAGTCAAGTATATGGTAAAGTCTCACAGTGGTAAAAAAGCCACCAAATAAAAAAAAAACTTAGTTTCTTAAAATCAACAAGTTAAACAAGAGGTAAAATTTAAGATAATGTTTAGCTTAAGCTAGGTTAGGCTAGGCTAGGTTGGATTATGTTAATACAGTACATTACCGAAAAGCAACATTGAAGTTGCTATAGGCATAAACTGGTGATGTTTTTATAAGATTAAGCCTAAAAAATGTTCATACTCTTCATATAAACTTGAATTAATGATATTATGAAATAAGAACATAAGAAAGGAGGAACACTGCAGGAGGCCTGTTGGCCCATACTAGGCAGGTCCTTTGCAATTTATCCCACTAACAAAACATTTGCCCGACCCAATTTTCAATGCCACCCAAGAAATAAGCTCTGATGTGCAAGTCCCACTCAAATCCAACCTACAGACTGTTGGAAAAAGACAGGATATTTTATTAAAATGAGTCGATCTTGGACCTCGGTCACTCTACAGTTTGAATGACCAAGGTCCATGGACCGAAAAGTTTTATATTGTATCATTGGGCATCAGAAGCTCTATGAGTATTTTAATTTGTTATGAGATACAGATTGTTGGAGAAAGACAAAATGTAAACAATTGGTAATTTAATGAAACTGTTTCGGTCGTGAACCTCGGTCACTCCTACATTTTAAGTGACCAAGGTCAGCGGACCGAAACGTTTCCAGTCGAATCATAGGGTAGAAGTTCTGAGTAATTTATTAATTTCAGAGTGAGGAAATAGCAAGTGGTCTATTGGCTCTGGGTCTTGAGCGTGGAGATCGTCTTGGTATCTGGGCGCCCAACACCTATGAATGGTACCTCACAAAACTTGCTGCTGCTAAGGCTGGACTTGTACTGGTGAGAGGTATTGATTTCTTAAGTCATCTCCCCACAAAGACTGGGTAATCCAAAGAAGAAAGCTCATTCACCATCACTTGCTCCCTGACTGTCTTTTTTCCAGAAGGACACAAACTTCACAAACATGATCTACTGATCAGTAACCTCCCAATCAGATATTTCAGTATGAAGGTATTGTATTTCTAACCCAATAGGGTTGATATCGGTGAAGAGCTCTTGATTCAAGGAAATTTACCTATTTTCCCAAGGATCACACCTGATTGCCTCTCATTCCCAAATTTCTGTATGTACCCTATGGGTTCAGTACTACCGTTGTCGGCTCACAACCGTAAGACCTACAACCAGATACTCCACCAACTCCAAACCAACGAATACTACTACAGCTCTCCCATAAGTGTGATACAACTCTCTCGAAAACAATTTACCGCACTGATAAACGGTTTAAGACCATAACCAACTCATCCTGCTTGCTGCCTTCTGACACTCCCAGCTCCTGCCGCTGCCTTCGCCATCCTCTTCAAGCCTCTCTATCTACGTCTCCAATACTTTTGTACCACATGTCCCAAAGTGGTTGGGCCACTTGCCTTGATTCCTCCTCTTCCCCTCCTCCCCATCCTTTTCCAGTTATTTCCATCCTTTGTAGATGAATGGTTCAGAGAACCGACATGTTGATAAATTAGACACATGTGCAACTCTTGGGAATCTTTATTGAGGAAACGTTTCGCCACACAGTGGCTTCATCAGTCCATACATAGGAGAAACTTGAAGAACAAGATTCCCAAGAGTTGCACATGTGTCTAATTTATCAACATGTCGGTTCTCTGAACCATTCATCTACAAACCTGTCAGACACTGCAGCTTCTTGGGATCTTAATACTTAGGAATTCTTCGCTTGCCTAATTCTTGGGCACGACCTACTTCCACATGGAACAAATGTAACACCACCTATGACTGCTGCACCTCTCCTGCCATACGGTTTATAAGCTGCTTCTCCGCTCATCTGCCGTATTCTACTCAAGATTGATGGACTGAACACATCAACTCAAGGTTGAGGGACTGATTACCTCATTCTCCTCCTGTTCTTCAAGTTTCTCCTATGTATGGACTGATGAAGCCACTGTGTGGCGAAACGTTTCCTCAATAAAGATTCCCAAGAGTTGCACATGTGTCTAATTTCCATCCTTCCATATCCTTCTTCCTTCCCACCTTACGACAGCTCTCGTCGTCCTCGATTCGATTCGATTCGTAAGACCCGATTTCTATCCTGGAGAAGGTGGAGACGGCGGTCATTTTTCTTATAACTATTCCCCTGTTCATTTAGTAGTAAATGGATACAAGAGTTGTTAGTGAATGTTGTGAGTTGCATCCTGAGGGATGACAGTAAACCATAAAAGGTCAAAATTTTGAATCAAGCTGAGGTAGGATGGCAGCTCTTACACTGTAAATTCAGCTAATCAAGGAAAACAAACTCCAGAGACTACTAGTCTTTACTTCCAGGTAAGAGAGTCACACAAGTTGTTACCTCTCAGTACGATGTCATTCCATCCTTGTAACTCTTCTTCTAATATGCACTAGGTCCTTCCAGTTATACGTACACATATAACCCGCATATAGAAAAGAGGAGCTGACTTTCTAAATGGTCCAAGTCGGACCGAAACGTCGTCGTAAGCTCCTCTCTTTTATATACGGGTTATTTGTGTACCGTTCCAGTCACGGTGTTGTGCCTTTTATGTTATTTGTACGTACACTCTTAATAAGCTTATCTTCGATTCTTTCTACACGGTCAATGTATTTCGTATTATCCTTCAAGGGATAATGCATGTGTCTTTATAGTAATGTTGGTAGAATTACCGACAATATGTAAAGTAAAAGGACACAAGTGCAACTAATGTGAGATTTTATTGTGGCAACGTTTCGCTCTCCAGGAGCTTTATCAAGCCGGCTTGACAAAGCTCCTGGAGAGCGAAACGTTGCCACAATAAAATGTCACATTAGTTTCATTTGTGTCCTTTTACTTTACATGTCTTTATAGTGTAAGAAAAGGCTCTTGATCCAGTTGAAAGTATCTTTCTCTATTATTATTAGCCAACTCTATTACCTCTCATTTCCCAGGTTCTTAATGGCTCCTAAGAATATTAGAATAGTGGAGTAAAGCAGCAGGCCTAACGACCCTTGCTAGACAGAAAAAAAAAAACCATACCCCCGGCCGGGATTGAACCCGCGGTCATAGAGTCTCAAAACTCCAGCCCGTCGCGTTAGCCACTAGACCAGCTAGACCAGCTATGACCGCGGGTTCAATCCCGGCCGGGGGTATGGTTTATTTGCAATCGTGTCATTACGATTTCTTAAGTCTTGCTAGACAGGTCTAACTCACCCACCCACACCTACTCATGTACCTGTCCAACCTGTCTTCACAACTACCCAAAGTTTCTCACTTCAACATCGCCTGTGAGATAGTCTACTGATTATCTTTCCTCATTGTCCAGGTGAACATCAACCCAGCCTACCGGCCCAGTGAGTTAGAGTACTGCCTCAACAAGGTGTCTATCAAGGCCATTATCTGCCATGAAAAGTTCAGAACATCAGAGTAAGCTTTAATATTTATGAATTTATAAAAGAGTAGTACTAATAATAATAGTACTAATTATAATAATTATGTGAAAAATTATGTCGGTGAAATTCACAAATACAATTTTGAATTATCATATCACCCACATAACTGAGGAGAACTCTGGCGCATCTAAAATAAAACTTACTACTCCAGTTAAACCTCGGAGACAGGTGGAACTTTAGCAATAGTGGGTCTCTACAGTGTTCCTCCAGCACTGTCCACCTCAGCACCTCAAACTCACACATCTGGACCTTATATTATTTGTTACTGGCTTGAAATTATTCAACAAAATATTTCAAGCCAGTAACACTGGATGCATTTAATATGGTTGTGGACTGCATATATATATATATATATATATATATATATATATATATATATATATATATATATATATATATATAATGTCGTGCCGAATAGGCAGAACTTGCGATCTTGGCTTAAATAGCAACGTTCATCTTGCCATATAGGACAAGTGAAAATTTGTGTATGCAATAAATTCGTCAAAATCATCCTGAACCTAACGAAAAAAATATATTTCACTGTGTTTGTTTAATATTAAATTATTGTAAACAAATCTAAAATATATTTAGTTGGGTTAGGCTAAAATAAATTACTCGTGTTATAATAAGGTTGGATAAGTTTTCTAAGATTCTTTTGGTGCAAAATTATAAAATTTTACATTAACATTAATGAAAAAAATATATCTTTAAACGTATAAGAGAAAATTTTAGAAAGGACTTAATTTTAAATGAGTTCTTGCTAATTGACCAGTTTTACATATTCGGCGGCTCTTGATTTAGGGAATTGGATCTGTGCTCCAGTTCCCCGAATTAAGCCTGAATGCCTTCCACATCCTCCCCCCCCCCAGGCGCTGTATAATCCTCCAGGTTTAGCGCTTCCCCCTTGATAATAATAATAATAATACATATTCGGCACGACATATATATATATATATTATATATATATATATATATATATATATATATATATATATATATATATATATATATATATATATATATATATATATATATATATATAAGAAAAATTTACTGTAACTGACAATGTTAAGTAATTTATTGATCTTCTGGTTTAATTGATTATACACACTATTGTCATATTACATAAAATTAATACAATTATTATAAGTGAGTGTACATAATAATTAAGACATCCTAAAGCCTTCTTATAGGCAGACAACTAATATTGGCCAATAAATAGTTATATTATCTATTAGGGTGATAGAGCGCTGCAGGGCCGGAGTTTTGCTGGGTCAGGGAGCAGCTAGGGTGGAGAGGAGAGCAGAGTTGGAAATATAAAGGGGCTGTGAGGAATATTAAAGTATCATCAAACTTTGCACAGTAAATCAATTGCTTTCAAAAAATCAACAAGTGAGACCGAGTGAAAGGCGGTTCCGTCAGCAAGGAGGGAAGAGATGTGACAACGTCAGGGATAAATTCTGCGTGATCGTTGATACCGGTCAGTCCAATAAAATGTGGCAAACCGACACTGGAACCTGACAATTCTCACAGTGTGGAACAGGGCGCCTCTCCATGAGATACCCATGAGTAAGTCAAGTGTGCCCGATGCGAACACAGGAGAGCATAATCTCACACCCTCAACTGAGATGACAAGAAGATGGCCAGAAACCTAAACTTGGTTTAATAGAATTTAATTTGTTATGTGTCATATCAGACCAACGTTGTTGCCAACAGTTGTGAAGGTGGTTAGAGATTATAAGAAAACAGTCTGTGAATGGAGCACCAATATGAAACTCGGATGCCACGTAATGCTGACCGCGCAGCAATGTCTGCCTGCTCATTGCAATGTACGTCAGCATGACCGGGGACCCAACAGAAATGCGGCATAACCAAAGTTGTATATGAAGAACCAAGGTATGAGGTGAATCAAAACTTTTAATAGCTTGCAAAGCACCAAGGGAGTTTGAGACTACTACAAATAACGAGACAGGCATAGATGCAATACGGATAATTGCTACGAGAATTGCATGCAATTCAACTGTAAAAATGCCCTCGCACCACGCTGTCCGGAAACACTGCTGCAAACCTGTCACCGTCACAGGATTTAGAACCGTCAGTGCACACTGCGACGGCATGAGAATGAGACCGGAAGTGATTAAGAAAAAAGAGAGCGAGAAGCAACTGTAGGTATTTGGGCTTTCACGTATGACAGTGAGGAAGAACAGACACGAACTGTCGAAACCTTCCAAGGAAAAAGGGAAAAGTTAGATTCTAGATGAACATATAAAGGGGGACAACTGAATAGAAGACAAGAACGAATGTAGACGAAGAGAAAAGGGACGAAGTAAACAGGGGCGACGAACAAACAGTGGACCTCTACTGTCCGTTATTATCTTGTATATGGAAGGATTGCGAAGGTCATGAGAGCAGACAAAATAGCGGAGGCAGTGAGCATCACGGTGATCGTTCAAGAATGGAATGTTCTCCTCTGCATATAGGCTCTCAACAGACATAAACGTAATCCCTTTTGATAAAATTAGGGCTAAATGCAGTCGAAGGAAAGCTCAATGATCATGAAAATTGAGAGAGGGTTTTAAGGAGGTTCAGCCGCTTGTGACAAGTTGCCTTCAGGGAGGTAATGTGAGGTTTCCAAGATAAACGGCGGTCAAACAGAAAGCCGAGAAACCTGACAGTATCACATTCTGGAATGCGCGAGCCGTACAGGTACAATGGAATATCTGGGACAACACGTCTGGTGAAAGTAATTTGATATGTTTTAGTACCAAAATATTTAAACCCATGAGTAGTGGCCAATTAGAAACACGGTTGACAGCATTCTGGAGAAAATCTGCAATGAGGTGACAGCCAGCGCCTGCACAAGCTATAGCAAACTCATCAAAAGACTGATAACTAAATATTAGATGGAAGAATAGATGCCAGATCATTAATAGCAAGGAGAAAAAGTGTGATGCTAAGGAGTCATCTCTGGGGACACCTTCAGCTTGGCCAATATCTGGGGAAAACATGTTATTAACATGTTATTAACTTCTCAGATAAGAAGTTCTTAAGGAAAAATGGCAGATTGCCTCCGAGGTCTAATGAGCGAACTTGGGTCAAGATGTTATATCGCATGCCTTCTCTAGATCAAAAAAGATGGCAATAACTGAGTAGATGTTGGCAAAGGCATTATGAGCATACGTATCTAAACGGAATAACTGGTTAACAGTAGAACGGCCTTTACGAAAGCCATATTAGTGGAGAGACTACTGTGTGTCTCTAAACACCACATCAAATGTCTATTTTCGAGACATTCCATTACCTTGCGAACTACACTGGTAAGAACAATGGGACGATAGTGGGAGGCACCATGTCCCATAGTACCCGGTTTACGAAAAGGTAGAAGAATGGCAGATTTCCACAGCTGGGAAGAACTACTTGTAACCAAATAGATTAAATAGACATAAGAGGACAGCGAGGGCTGGCGGATGTAAATGCTGGAACATACGTATATGAATGCCGTCAGGCACAGCTGCCGATGATCGGCAATACGCAACTGTTGACTCTAGTTCCTCTCTGCTAGAAGAAAAGTCTAAGGGCTCTAACTCTCTGGCAGGAAAGAAACGAGGGGCATAGATGGAGTCCCTGAGTGTTGACTGATCCTGAGTGTTGACTGACCCTGAGTGTTGACTGACCCTGAGTGTCGACTGACCCTGAGTGTCGACTGACCCTGAGTGTCGACTGACCCTGAGTGTCGACTGACCCTGAGTGTCGACTGACCCTGAGTGTCGACTGACCCTGAGTGTCGACTGACCCTGAGTGTTGACTGACCCTGAGTGTCTACTGACCCTGAGTGTCGACTGACCCTGAGTGTCGACTGACCCTGAGTGTCGACTGACCCTGAGTGTCGACTGACCCTGAGTGTCGACTGACCCTGAGTGTCGACTGACCCTGAGTGTTGACTGACCCTGAGTGTTGACTGACCCTGAGTGTTGACTGATCCTGAGTGTTGACTGACCCTGAGTGTTGACTGACCCTGAGTGTTGACTGACCCTGAGTGTTGACTGACCCTGAGTGTTGACTGACCCTGAGTGTTGACTGACCCTGAGTGTTGACTGACCCTGAGTGTCGACTGACCCTGAGTGTCGACTGACCCTGAGTGTCGACTGACCCTGAGTGTTGACTGACCCTGAGTGTTGACTGACCCTGAGTGTTGACTGACCCTGAGTGTTGACTGACCCTGAGTGTCGACTGACCCTGAGTGTCGACTGACCCTGAGTGTCGACTGACCCTGAGTGTCGACTGACCCTGAGTGTCGACTGACCCTGAGTGTCGACTGACCCTGAGTGTCGACTGACCCTGAGTGTCGACTGACCCTGAGTGTCGACTGACCCTGAGTGTCGACTGATCCTGAGTGTCGACTGACCCTGAGTGTCGACTGACCCTGAGTGTCGACTGACCCTGAGTGTCGACTGACCCTGAGTGTCGACTGACCCTGAGTGTCGACTGACCCTGAGTGTCGACTGACCCTGAGTGTCGACTGACCCTGAGTGTCGACTGACCCTAAGTGTTCAGAAATTATTAGTAGTAGTAGTGATTAATTGCGACTGTAAATCTAGTTTGCTTCAATTTTGATTCAGGGAAGTTCATCAGGTCGTATTACATGGTAGGTATTAGAGCATAAAATACACATAAAAACATTGACTCTCTTAATTTCACTGTTATTTAAGAGATGTTAATTCTTAAGAGTCAGAAGTTGAAATGTTTTGTCTCTCGACAGTTATCATCACATGTTGTGTGAGATCGCTCCTGAGTTGTTATATTCTTCCAAAGATGACTTGAACCTTTCCAGGCTGCCTTCTCTGAAGAAAGTGATTATGTGCTCTGAGAAAGACCTCAGGTAAGGTAGTCATGTACTCTGCAACAACCTCTGGTAAGGTAGTCATGTACTCTGCAACAGCCTCAGGTAAGGTAGTCATGTACTCTGCAACAACCTCTGGTAAGGTAGTCATGTACTCTGCAACAGCCTCAGGTAAGGTAGTCATGTACTCTGCAACAACCTCTGGTAAGGAAGTCATGTACTGCAACAACCTCTGGTAAGGTAGTCATGTACTCTGCAACAACCTCTGGTAAGGAAGTCATGTACTGCAACAACCTCTGGCAAGGTAGTCATGTACTCTGCGACAACCTCTGGTAAGGTAGTCATGTACTCTGCGACAACCTCTGGTAAGGTAGTCACGTACTCTGCGACAACCTCTGGTAAGGTAGTCACGTACTCTGTGACAACCTCTGGTAAGGTAGTCACGTACTCTGCGACAACCTCTGGTAAGGTAGTCACGTACTCTGTGACAACCTCTGGTAAGGTAGTCACGTACTCTGTGACAACCTCTGGTAAGGTAGTCACGTACTCTGTGACAACCTCTGGTAAGGTAGTCACGTACTCTGCGACAACCTCTGGTAAGGTAGTCATGTACTCTGCGACAACGTCTGGTAAGGTAGTCATGTACTCTGCAACAACCTCTGGTAAGGAAGTCATGTACTGCAACAACCTCTGGTAAGGTAGTCATGTACTCTGTGACAACCTCTGGTAAGGAAGTCATGTACTGCAACAACCTCAGGTAAGGTAGTCATGTACTCTGTGACAACCTCTGGTAAGGTAGTCACGTACTCTGCGACAACCTCTGGTAAGGTAGTCATGTACTCTGCGACAACCTCTGGTAAGGTAGTCATGTACTCTGTGACAACGTCTGGTAAGGAAGTCATGTACTGCAACAACCTCTGGTAAGGTAGTCATGTACTCTGTGACAACCTCTGGTAAGGTAGTCACGTACTCTGCGACAACCTCTGGTAAGGTAGTCATGTACTCTGCGACAACCTCTGGTAAGGTAGTCATGTACTCTGCAACAACCTCTGGTAAGGAAGTCATGTACTGCAACAACCTCTGGTAAGGTAGTCACGTACTCTGCGACAACCTCTGGTAAGGTAGTCACGTACTCTGCGACAACCTCTGGTAAGGTAGTCATGTACTCTGCGACAACCTCTGGTAAGGTAGTCATGTACTCTGACAACCTCTGGTAAGGTAGTCATGTACTCTGCGACAACCTCTGGTAAGGAAGTCATGTACTGCAACAACCTCTGGTAAGGTAGTCATGTACTCTGCAACAACCTCTGGTAAGGTAGTCATGTACTCTGACAACCTCTGGTAAGGTAGTCATGTACTCTGCGACAACCTCTGGTAAGGTAGTCATGTACTCT
Organism: Cherax quadricarinatus; assembly: GCF_038502225.1. NCBI lineage: Eukaryota > Metazoa > Arthropoda > Malacostraca > Decapoda > Parastacidae > Cherax > Cherax quadricarinatus. The sequence continues at coordinate 38,547 of NW_027195607.1, forward strand.
GCAACAACCTCTGGTAAGGAAGTCATGTACTGCAACAACCTCTGGTAAGGTAGTCATGTACTCTGCGACAACCTCTGGTAAGGTAGTCATGTACTCTGCGACAACCTCTGGTAAGGTAGTCATGTACTCTGCAACAACCTCTGGTAAGGTAGTCATGTACTCTGCGACAACCTCTGGTAAGGTAGTCATGTACTCTGCAACAACCTCTGGTAAGGTAGTCATGTACTCTGCGACAACCTCTGGTAAGGTAGTCACGTACTCTGTGACAACCTCTGGTAAGGTAGTAACGTACTCTGCGACAACCTCTGGTAAGGTAGTCATGTACTCTGCGACAACCTCTGGTAAGGTAGTCATGTACTCTGCGACAACCTCTGGTAAGGTAGTCACGTACTCTGCGACAACCTCTGGTAAGGTAGTCATGTACTCTGCGACAACCTCTGGTAAGGTAGTCATGTACTCTGCGACAACCTCTGGTAAGGTAGTCACGTACTCTGCGACAACCTCTGGTAAGGTAGTCATGTACTCTGCGACAACCTCTGGTAAGGTAGTCATGTACTCTGCGACAAAATCTGGTAAGGTAGTCATGTACTCTGCGACAACCTCTGGTAAGGTAGTCATGTACTCTGCAACAACCTCTGGTAAGGTAGTCATGTACTCTGCGACAACCTCTGGTAAGGTAGTCATGTACTCTGCAACAACCTCTGGTAAGGAAGTCATGTACTGCATCAACCTCTGGTAAGGTAGTCATGTACTCTGCAACAACCTCAGGTAAGGTAGTCATGTACTCTGCAACAACCTCTGGTAAGGTAGTCATGTACTCTGTGACAACCTCTGGTAAAGTAGTCATATTCTCTGCGACAACCTCTGGTAAGGTAGTCATGTACTCTGCGACAACCTCTGGTAAGGTAGTCATGTACTCTGCGACAACCTCTGGTAAGGTAGTCATGTACTCTGCGACAACCTCTGGTAAGGTAGTCATGTACTCTGTGACCTCTGGTAAGGTAGTCATGTACTCTGCGACAACCTCTGGTAAGGTAGTCACGTACTCTGCGACAACCTCTGGTAAGGTAGTCACGTGCTCTGCGACAACCTCTGGTAAGGTAGTCACGTACTCAGTGACAACCTCTGGTAAGGTAGTCATGTACTCTGCGACAACCTCTGGTAAGGTAGTCATGTACTCTGCAACAACCTCTGGTAAGGTAGTCATGTACTCTGCGACAACCTCTGGTAAGGTAGTCATGTACTCTGCAACAACCTCTGGTAAGGTAGTCATGTACTCTGTGACAACCTCTGGCAAGGTAGTCATGTACTCTGCGACAACCTCTGGTAAGGTAGTCATGTACTCTGTGACAACCTCTGGTAAGGTAGTCATGTACTCTGTGACAACCTCTGGTAAGGTAGTCATGTACTCTGTGACAACCTCTGGTAAGGTAGTCATGTACTCTGCGACAACCTCTGGTAAGGTAGTCATGTACTCTGCGACAACCTCTGGTAAGGTAGTCATGTACTCTGCGACAACCTCTGGTAAGGTAGTCATGTACTCTGCGACAACCTCTGGTAAGGTAGTCACGTACTCTGTGACAACCTCTGGTAAGGTAGTCATGTACTCTGTGATAACCTCTGGTAAGGTAGTTATATACTCTGCGACATACCTCTGGTAAGGTAATCATGTACACAGACCTCAGGTAAGGTAGTCATGTTCTCAGACAGACCTCAGGTAAAGTAGTCATGTTCTCAGAAAGACCTCAGGTAAGGTAGTCATGTACTCTGAAACAAACCTCTGATAAGGTAGTCATGAACTCTGCGACGGACCTCTGGTAAGGAAGTCATGTACTCAGACCTTAGGTGAGGAAGCCATGTACTCAGACAGACCTCAGTTAAGGAAGTCATGTACTCAGACAGACCTCAGGTAAGGAAGTCATGTACACAGACAGGCCTCAGGTAAGGAAGTCATGGACACAGACAGACCTCAGGTAAGGAAGTCATGTACACAGACAGGCCTCAAGTATGGAAGTCATGTACACAGACAGACCTCAGATAAGGAAGTCATGTACACAGACAGACCTCAGATAAGGAAGTCATGTACACAGACTTCAGGTAAGGATGTCATGTACACAGACCTCAGGTAAGGAAGTCATGTACACAGACAGACCTCAGGTAAGGAAGTCATGTACACAGACAGACCTCAGGTAAGGAAGTCATGTACACAGACAGACCTCAGGTAAGGAAGTTATGCACACAGACAGACCTCAGGTAAGGAAGTCACACCAAGACACCCGCACTAAGAGAGGAGTCCTCATTGGCTTCTTCTTGAGAGCTCTTCGCATCTCCAGCCCCTGTTTTCTAGAAGAATGCACTTACATAACACAAGCCTTTACACGTCTTCAGTTCCCATCTTTCTTCATCCGAGATTCCAGACCCAAGGCACAAGCTATCCTCAACAAACCGCCCATGGAACAGCCCCAAAACAGTTCATAGCACTCCCATGTGGCAATGTTGCCACGAATACTCGCCGGGCACTTGCTATGAGTAACATCAACGTTTCCACCATAAACACATCATCTATCAAAGACCTCACTACGAAACGCAGCCCCACACCTCTAACTTCTACAGCAGGCGTCTACACTATCCCTTGTGGGTTCTGTCCCAAGAAATATGTAGGCGAGACAGGCAGAGATCATGCAGTCCGCCTGAATGAGCATCGAAATGCCTCTAACAGAGACGATGTAAGGTACGCCTGTGTCCCCCACAGAGACTCCACGGGGCATTTGATGAACTGGAATGAGGCACAACTCGTTCTCACCGAACCAGACCTCAGACGCCGACTTTGCCTAGAAGCCTCACTAATCGCCGTCACCGACACTATAGAACGCAACGCTGGAAACTACAAAATTTCAAAAACATTGGCATATATGATACTTAAGCAGCACCAACCCAACAACACAGGAGTCACATGATTTCATCGTCTACCCGTCCTCATCATAGGTAGAGGTTGTTTTGATAAGGACCTGCCTTGCATGGGCCAGTAGGCCTTTTACAGTGTTCCTCCATTCTTATGTTCTTATGACATTCCTCAGGTCACGTGCGTCACATCTCACTCTCCGCCTATATATATGTCTTTCTACCTCTGTATGTTAGAAGTGATCAAGGTCCCAGGACCGAAGCGTTTTCTAATAAATATGTTATAGTGTTTGCTTACGTGTCTTTCTAAACCAACTTGTCGGTATTTATTACCAAGGTTTATACAAAGGAAGTCATGTACACACACACACCTCAGGTAAGGAAGTCATGTACACAGACAGACCTCAGGTAAGAAAGTCATGTACACAGACAGACCTCAGGTAAGAAAGTCATGTACACAGACAGACCTCAGGTAAGGAAGTCATGTACACAGACAGACCTCAGGTAAGAAAGTCATGTACACAGACAGACCTCAGGTAAGAAAGTCATGTACACAGACAGACCTCAGGTAAGAAAGTCATGTACACAGACAGACCTCAGGTAAGAAAGTCATGTACACAGACAGACCTCAGGTAAGAAAGTCATGTACACAGACAGACCTCAGGTCTTGTACACTTTCATCAGATGTTAATTTGAATTATATCTTATTTACAATGTTTCCCTTAATGTTTTTAATTGTTTATTCAGTTAAATATTATTCTTCACTTGTATGTTTTAATAAATGAAAAACGAAATTTTCCTCTTTCGAAAAGCCTTACGAATTACGATTTTATGTTGGCAAAATTGTTGGATTTACTGTTTTCAATAATACCAGTAGCATTTTATTGTATTTTTTGAAGCGCATAACCCGTTGGAGTCATTCTGAGAAAAAATTGTTTAAGGCTCGATCCTCCATCCAATAACTGTTGCCCTCTCTTTGATTTACCAGGCTGTTGGTAGTGTAAGTCTTACCCAGATACACACCAACACTGCAGGACTATGACGGTAGCTTCAGTGATTTATATCAAAAAACCTTCACTAAAATCAAGGCGCCTCCATTACGGGACACCGAGCTTGTAGCGGAGTGCTTGTGCTTGTCTTTATCACCTTCTTCAAGTCTTCCACCTCCTGCTGAGACACCGAGCTTGTAGCGGAGTGCTTGTACATGTCTTTATCACCTTCCTCAAGTCTTCCACCTCCTGCTGAGACACCGAGCTTGTAGCGGAGTGCTTGTGCTTGTCTTTATCACCTTCAAGTCTTCCACCTCCTGCTGAGATACCGAGCTTGTAGCGGAGTGCTTGTGCTTGTCTTTATCACCTTCTTCAAGTCTTCCACCTCCTGCTGAGATACCGAGCTTGTAGCTGAGTGCTTGTGCTTGTCTTTATCACCTTCTTCAAGTCTTCCACCTCCTGCTGAGATACCGAGCTTGTAGCGGAGTCCTTGTGTTTGTCTTCATCACCTTCTTCAAGTCTTCCACCTCCTGCTGAGATACCGAGCTTATAGCGGAGTGCTTGTGCTTGTCTTTATCACCTTCTTCAAGTCTTCCACCTCCTGCTGAGACACCGAGCTTGTAGCGGAGTGCTTGTGCTTGTCTTCACCTTCCTCGAGTCTTCCACCTCCTGCTGAGATACCGAGCTTGTAGCGGAGTGCTTGTGCTTGTCTTTATCACCTTCCTCAAGTCTTCCACCTCCTGCTGAGATACCGAGCTTGTAGCGGAGTGCTTGTGCTTGTCTTTATCACCTTCCTCAAGTCTTCCACCTCCTGCTGAGATACCGAGCTTGTAGCGGAGTGCTTGTCTTTATCACCTTCCTCAAGTCTTCCACCTCCTGCTGAGATACCGAGCTTGTAGCGGAGTGCTTGTGCTTGTCTTTATCACCTTCCTCAAGTCTTCCACCTCCTGCTGAGATACCGAGCTTGTAGCGGAGTGCTTGTGGTTGTCTTTATCACCTTCCTCAAGTCTTCCACCTCATGCTGAGACACCGAGCTTGTCGCGGAGTGCTTGTGCTTGTCTTTATCACCTTCAAGTCTTCCACCTCCTGCTGAGATACCGAGCTTGTAGCGGAGTGCTTGTGCTTGTCTTTATCACCTTCCTCAAGTCTTCCACCTACTGCTGAGATACCGAGCTTGTAGCGGAGTGTTTGTGCTTGTCTTTATCACCTTCCTCAAGTCTTCCACCTCCTGCTGAGATACCGAGCTTGTAGCGGAGTGCTTGTGCTTGTCTTTATCACCTTCCTCAAGTCTTCCACCTCCTGCTGAGACACCGAGCTTGTAGCGGAGTGCTTGTACATGTCTTCATCACCTTCCTCAAGTCTTCCACCTCCTGCTGAGACACCGAGCTTGTAGCGGAGTGCTTGTACATGTCTTCATCACCTTCCTCAAGTCTTCCACCTCCTGCTGAGACACCGAGCTTGTAGCGGAGTGCTTGTGCTTGTCTTTATCACCTTCCTCAAGTCTTCCACCTCCTGCTGAGACACCGAGCTTGTAGCGGAGTGCTTGTACATGTCTTCATCACCTTCCTCATGTCTTCCACCTCCTGCTGAGATACTGAGCTTGTAGCGGAGTGCTTGTACATGTCTTCATCACCTTCCTCAAGTCTTCCACCTCCTGCTGAGACACCGAGCTTGTAGCAGAGTGCTTGTACATGTCTTCATCACCTTCCTCAAGTCTTCCACCTCCTGCTGAGACACCGAGCTTGTAGCGGAGTGCTTGTGCTTGTCTTTATCACCTTCCTCAAGTCTTCCACCTCCTGCTGAGACACCGAGCTTGTAGCGGAGTGCTTGTACATGTCTTCATCACCTTCCTCAAGTCTACCACCTCCTGCTGAGACACCGAGCTTGTAGCGGAGTGCTTGTGCTTATCTTCATCACCTTCCTCAAGTCTTCCACCTCCTGCTGAGACACCGAGCTTGTAGCGGAGTGCTTGTGCTTGTCTTTATCACCTTCCTCAAGTCTTCCACCTCCTGCTGAGACACCGAGCTTGTAGCGGAGTGCTTGTACATGTCTTCATCACCTTCCTCAAGTCTTCCACCTCCTGCTGAGACACCGAGCTTGTAGCGGAGTGCTTGTGCTTGTCTTTATCACCTTCCTCAAGTCTTCCACCTCCTGCTGAGACACCGAGCTTGTAGCGGAGTGCTTGTGCTTGTCTTCATCACCTTCTTCAAGTCTTCCACCTCCTGCTGAGACACCGAGCTTGTAGCGGAGTGCTTGTGCTTGTCTTCATCACCTTCCTCAAGTCTTCCACCTCCTGCTGAGACACCGAGCATGTAGCGGAGTGCTTGTGCTTGTCTTCATCACCTTCCTCAAGTCTTCCACCTCCTGCTGAGACACCGAGCTTGTAGCGGAGTGCTTGTACATGTCTTCATCACCGTCCTCAAGTCTTCCACCTCCTGCTGAGACACCGAGCTTGTAGCGGAGTGCTTGTGCTTGTCTTTATCACCTTCCTCAAGTCTTCCACCTCCTGCTGAGACACCGAGCTTGTAGCGGAGTGCTTGTGCTTGTCTTCATCACCTTCTTCAAGTCTTCCACCTCCTGCTGAGACACCGAGCTTGTAGCGGAGTGCTTGTGCTTGTCTTCATCACCTTCCTCAAGTCTTCCACCTCCTGCTGAGACACCGAGCTTGTAGCGGAGTGCTTGTGCTTGTCTTCACCTTCCTCGAGTCTTCCACCTCCTGCTGAGATACCGAGCTTGTAGCGGAGTGCTTGTACATGTCTTCATCACCTTCCTCAAGTCTTCCACCTCCTGCTGAGACACCGAGCTTGTAGCGGAGTGCTTGTGCTTGTCTTTATCACCTTCTTCAAGTCTTCCACCTCCTGCTGAGACACCGAGCTTGTAGCGGAGTGCTTGTGCTTGTCTTCACCTTCCTCGAGTCTTCCACCTCCTGCTGAGATACCGAGCTTGTAGCGGAGTGCTTGTGCTTGTCTTTATCACCTTCCTCAAGTCTTCCACCTCCTGCTGAGATACCGAGCTTGTAGCGGAGTGCTTGTGCTTGTCTTTATCACCTTCCTCAAGTCTTCCACCTCCTGCTGAGATACCGAGCTTGTAGCGGAGTGCTTGTCTTTATCACCTTCCTCAAGTCTTCCACCTCCTGCTGAGATACCGAGCTTGTAGCGGAGTGCTTGTGCTTGTCTTCACCTTCCTCAAGTCTTCCACCTCCTGCTGAGACACCGAGCTTGTAGCGGAGTGCTTGTGCTTGTCTTTATCACCTTCTTCAAGTCTTCCACCTCCTGCTGAGACACCGAGCTTGTAGCGGAGTGCTTGTGCTTGTCTTCACCTTCCTCGAGTCTTCCACCTCCTGCTGAGATACCGAGCTTGTAGCGGAGTGCTTGTGCTTGTCTTTATCACCTTCCTCAAGTCTTCCACCTCCTGCTGAGATACCGAGCTTGTAGCGGAGTGCTTGTGCTTGTCTTTATCACCTTCCTCAAGTCTTCCACCTCCTGCTGAGATACCGAGCTTGTAGCGGAGTGCTTGTCTTTATCACCTTCCTCAAGTCTTCCACCTCCTGCTGAGACACCGAGCTTGTAGCGGAGTGCTTGTACATGTCTTCATCACCTTCCTCAAGTCTTCCACCTCCTGCTGAGACACCGAGCTTGTAGCGGAGTGCTTGTGCTTGTCTTTATCACCTTCCTCAAGTCTTCCACCTCCTGCTGAGACACCGAGCTTGTAGCAGAGTGCTTGTGCTTGTCTTCATCACCTTCTTCAAGTCTTCCACCTCCTGCTGAGACACCGAGCTTGTAGCGGAGTGCTTGTGCTTGTCTTCATCACCTTCCTCAAGTCTCCCACCTCCTGCTGAGACACCGAGCTTGTAGCGGAGTGCTTGTGCTTGTCTTCACCTTCCTCAAGTCTTCCACCTCCTGCTGAGATACCGAGCTTGTAGCGGAGTGCTTGTACATGTCTTCATCACCTTCCTCAAGTCTTCCACCTCCTGCTGAGACACCGAGCTTGTAGCGGAGTGCTTGTGCTTGTCTTTATCACCTTCCTCAAGTCTTCCACCTCCTGCTGAGATACCGAGCTTGTAGCGGAGTGCTTGTCTTTATCACCTTCCTCAAGTCTTCCACCTCCTGCTGAGATACCGAGCTTGTAGCGGAGTGCTTGTGCTTGTCTTCACCTTCCTCGAGTCTTCCACCTCCTGCTGAGATACCGAGCTTGTAGCGGAGTGCTGGTGCTTGTCTTCACCTTCCTCGAGTCTTCCACCTCCTGCTGAGATACCGAGCTTGTAGCGGAGTGCTTGTGCTTGTCTTTATCACCTTCCTCAAGTCTTCCACCTCCTGCTGAGATACCGAGCTTGTAGCGGAGTGCTTGTGCTTGTCTTTATCACCTTCCTCAAGTCTTCCACCTCCTGCTGAGATACCGAGCTTGTAGCGGAGTGCTTGTCTTTATCACCTTCCTCAAGTCTTCCACCTCCTGCTGAGATACCGAGCTTGTAGCGGAGTGCTTGTGCTTGTCTTTATCACCTTCCTCAAGTCTTCCACCTCCTGCTGAGATACCGAGCTTGTAGCGGAGTGCTTGTCTTTATCACCTTCCTCAAGTCTTCCACCTCCTGCTGAGATACCGAGCTTGTAGCGGAGTGCTTGTGCTTGTCTTCACCTTCCTCGAGTCTTCCACCTCCTGCTGAGATACCGAGCTTGTAGCGGAGTGCTTGTACATGTCTTCATCACCTTCCTCAAGTCTTCCACCTCCTGCTGAGACACCGAGCTTGTAGCGGAGTGCTTGTGCTTGTCTTTATCACCTTCTTCAAGTCTTCCACCTCCTGCTGAGACACCGAGCTTGTAGCGGAGTGCTTGTCTTTATCACCTTCCTCAAGTCTTCCACCTCCTGCTGAGATACCGAGCTTGTAGCGGAGTGCTTGTGCTTGTCTTTATCACCTTCCTCAAGTCTTCCACCTCCTGCTGAGATACCGAGCTTGTAGCGGAGTGCTTGTCTTTATCACCTTCCTCAAGTCTTCCACCTCCTGCTGAGATACCGAGCTTGTAGCGGAGTGCTTGTGCTTGTCTTTATCACCTTCCTCAAGTCTTCCACCTCCTGCTGAGACACCGAGCTTGTCGCGGAGTGCTTGTGCTTGTCTTTATCACCTTCAAGTCTTCCACCTCCTGCTGAGATACCGAGCTTGTAGCGGAGTGCTTGTGCTTGTCTTTATCACCTTCCTCAAGTCTTCCACCTACTGCTGAGATACCGAGCTTGTAGCGGAGTGTTTGTGCTTGTCTTTATCACCTTCCTCAAGTCTTCCACCTCCTGCTGAGATACCGAGCTTGTAGCGGAGTCCTTGTGCTTGTCTTTATCACCTTCCTCAAGTCTTCCACCTCTTGCTGAGACACCGAGCTTGTAGCGGAGTGCTTGTACATGTCTTCATCACCTTCCTCAAGTCTTCCACCTCCTGCTGAGACACCGAGCTTGTAGCGGAGTGCTTGTACATGTCTTCATCACCTTCCTCAAGTCTTCCACCTCCTGCTGAGACACCGAGCTTGTAGCGGAGTGCTTGTGCTTGTCTTTATCACCTTCCTCAAGTCTTCCACCTCCTGCTGAGACACCGAGCTTGTAGCGGAGTGCTTGTACATGTCTTCATCACCTTCCTCAAGTCTTCCACCTCCTGCTGAGACACCGAGCTTGTAGCGGAGTGCTTGTACATGTCTTCATCACCTTCCTCAAGTCTTCCACCTCCTGCTGAGACACCGAGCTTGTAGCGGAGTGCTTGTACATGTCTTCATCACCTTCCTCATGTCTTCCACCTCCTGCTGAGATACTGAGCTTGTAGCGGAGTGCTTGTACATGTCTTCATCACCTTCCTCAAGTCTTCCACCTCCTGCTGAGACACCGAGCTTGTAGCGGAGTGCTTGTACATGTCTTCATCACCTTCCTCAAGTCTTCCACCTCCTGCTGAGACACCGAGCTTGTAGCGGAGTGCTTGTACATGTCTTCATCACCTTCCTCATGTCTTCCACCTCCTGCTGAGATACTGAGCTTGTAGCGGAGTGCTTGTACATGTCTTCATCACCTTCCTCAAGTCTTCCACCTCCTGCTGAGACACCGAGCTTGTAGCGGAGTGCTTGTACATGTCTTCATCACCTTCCTCAAGTCTTCCACCTCCTGCTGAGACACCGAGCTTGTAGCGGAGTGCTTGTGCTTGTCTTTATCACCTTCCTCAAGTCTTCCACCTCCTGCTGAGACACCGAGCTTGTAGCGGAGTGCTTGTACATGTCTTCATCACCTTCCTCAAGTCTACCACCTCCTGCTGAGACACCGAGCTTGTAGCGGAGTGCTTGTGCTTATCTTCATCACCTTCCTCAAGTCTTCCACCTCCTGCTGAGACACCGAGCTTGTAGCGGAGTGCTTGTGCTTGTCTTTATCACCTTCCTCAAGTCTTCCACCTCCTGCTGAGACACCGAGCTTGTAGCGGAGTGCTTGTACATGTCTTCGTCACCTTCCTCAAGTCTACCACCTCCTGCTGAGACACCGAGCTTGTAGCGGAGTGCTTGTGCTTGTCTTCATCTTCCTCAAGTCTTCCACCTCCTGCTGAGACACCGAGCTTGTAGCGGAGTGCTTGTGCTTGTCTTCATCACCTTCCTCAAGTCTTCCACCTCCTGCTGAGACACCGAGCTTGTAGCGGAGTGCTTGTACATGTCTTCATCACCTTCCTCAAGTCTTCCACCTCCTGCTGAGACACCGAGCTTGTAGCGGAGTGCTTGTGCTTGTCTTTATCACCTTCCTCAAGTCTTCCACCTCCTGCTGAGACACCGAGCTTGTAGCGGAGTGCTTGTGCTTGTCTTCATCACCTTCTTCAAGTCTTCCACCTCCTGCTGAGACACCGAGCTTGTAGCGGAGTGCTTGTGCTTGTCTTCATCACCTTCCTCAAGTCTTCCACCTCCTGCTGAGACACCGAGCTTGTAGCGGAGTGCTTGTACATGTCTTCATCACCTTCCTCAAGTCTTCCACCTCCTGCTGAGACACCGAGCATGTAGCGGAGTGCTTGTGCTTGTCTTTATCACCTTCCTCAAGTCTACCACCTCCTGCTGAGATACCGAGCATGTAGCGGAGTGCTTGTGCTTGTCTTTATCACCTTCCTCAAGTCTTCCACCTCCTGCTGAGACACCGAGCATGTAGCGGAGTGCTTGTGCTTGTCTTTATCACCTTCCTCAAGTCTACCACCTCCTGCTGAGATACCGAGCTTGTAGCGGAGTGCTTGTACATGTCTTCATCACCTTCCTCAAGTCTTCCACCTCCTGCTGAAACATTTCGTTACCTTTTGTAGTAATCTTTTAATGTGTGATAGAATATTACAGTGAAATATATTCTACAAGCTAAAATGCAAGAATAGGAAATTACTGTGATAGATATGTGAAACACAGGTCATTGAAAATGTTATGAAATGATATGAAAAATTAGGGTATTGAGGAAAAATATGGAACTTAGTAAAAAATGCAGTCAAAGTGGTGATAGAAAAAAATATCTTACCAGAGTGGCTCCGCGATGGAATAATTAAAAAAAAGAAGTTTATAAATCTCCAATAAAAAATGAATATTAAAGACTGAACACCACGAGCAGAGTTCTACTTCTGTAGCTATAAATATTAATAAGAAATACGTAATAAGAAAAGATATGTTTACTTCAGTCTTAGGCAGACGTCCTCTTTAACACATTTCTTACTTTACATTGATCAGTAATATATATAATATATATACCACAGTGGAACCTACAAGTTTGGAGATCTGTATGGCGCTGGTGATAGTTGCCACAAGACGATGCTCGCAGACATTGCTACCAGAGTTAAATTTGATGATCCTTTCAACATTCAGTTTACTTCTGTGAGTATTTTATTTGTAATATTATTGTTTGTAAATAGTTCATTACTACTAAACTGATTAGCGAAGAAATCCTGAGGCTCCGTTCTTGATCCAATTAAGTGGCTCTGTAATCGCTACCAAAGGATGGGTGTGGGGTGACAGTTTTCCACAGTATAGGTGGACAGGTAAGTGGCCTAACCACTTTGGTGCATTTTAATACAAGTATGTGTATGTGTGTGTGTGTGTGTATGTGTGTGTGTGTGTGTGTGTGTGTGTGTGTGTGTGTGTGTGTAGTGTTTTTCACGAGTACATAAAATTCATAAGATGGGGTATATCCCACTACCCATCAGCTGCACACAGTTATACCAGCTGTATACTCGTATGTTGCTGAGTTGGAAGGAGGTATACTTCTTGCAATTGCTATTTTTTCCGCGTAAGAGGTTGATTTGTAGGTCGCTTGATGGAGTTTGGCTGCTGTCCTGGAGTTGATGGTTGGCTTATCTTTATCTGAGATGGTGCACTGTATAGGATGTTTGAGAATGATACAAGGTTAGTTGTAAGCCGTAGATTGTTTGAAGTGAAGTCTCCATATATTGGGGTATTATTATCCTTGATGGACACAGAATAGTTCACATGGTACCCAATCTTCTATCTCTTCAGGGAGATCACTCAGGATCATTGGTCTCGGGAAGTTCTTCTTGAAGATGAAGCGCTTGACCCTTTGGATTCTGTGGGGAGGTGCGTTGATGGTGTAGTCGGTGGTGTTTGTTGGTTGTAGAGAGTTTTCTTTGTCAAGTATACAGAGTTCTTGCATGTCGTATACTTGTCTCTTTTTTAGTCTATCTATCCTGATATTTATTGCATTGATTCCCTGTTGGATGTGTAGTTCTTCCGTCCTGAGTCTGTCTCTCTTCCTGGTGACAGTAATAAAGCGGAGTGCTCTGTTCTGGACTCTTTGTAGCCTTAACATGTTGGATTTGTTTTTAGTCACATAGGCACGCAAGGATGTCCAAGCGAAGGTCTCATCATCATCTTGTAAAGGTACTTCTTGATGTGAGATAGGGCATTGTTAAACCTGAATAGTTGGATGAGGCGGACTTTTGCTAGGTTCAGTTTTTTGAAGATGTGAGATGTTGAATGGAGTAATCTGTCGATATCATATCCCAGGATCTTAATCGAGTTTCTTATAGCGATAGGCGTACCTCTGATTGAGATACCTCTTTTGTTGTCAATAGTTGATGCAAGGCAATCGATGGTGCTGATGAGGACTTTCTCCCAGTTGGCTGTTCTTCGTAGTTCCGCATTCATTTTCTCTATTTTCCTTCTATGCTTGTTTATTCCCGACATACGGGTGGAAGATACAACATGGATATCATCGTCAGTAAATTGGGTGATGATAGTATCGTCGAATTCAAGTTGGGAGAGATCGTTTACTATATATTAGAGTATGGAGCCGAGTCACGATCCGTGGCACTCCAGCTGTCGGTGTGAAAGTTCTACCGACTTTCTTGTTCCTGATAAGAAGTTGTATATGAGCCTGAGAAAGGTCCAGTTGTGGTCTGGAACGTCGACAAGTTTGAATATGAGGCCGTCGTGCTACAGGCTATCGAAGGCTTTGTTTCGTCCCTAGTAGCAATTTGGGCCAAATATCCCTGTCTCTTTAGGCTATTTACCAAATCGAACATGATTTGGTAAATAACCTGCTTTACAGTGAAGAGGTGAAGTTTTGGTGGTGTCTTTTACACGCAACTTGATAATTATTCATGCTGTCCTTAATATTTCTAGTTGGTTTTTACTGCTGGTAGGTATTTGATGTTGTTAGTTCGCAGCATGACTGGGTGGCCTCAGTGATTCTATCGTGGAAGGAGCTGATAGACTCATCTATTGCAGTTAAGAGTTGGTTCTCAAGAGAAAGAGTATGATCACTTCCTAGGTAGTCCCTGAACTGCTCAAAGCCTAGTGATCTTGAGTTGAGTTTCGGGCGGGTGGATATGTGGAATGGTGAGTTGTAAAGCTTTATTAGAACAGGAATGTGCTCTGACCCACCATTACCGCCTGGTGAGACTTTGCAGTGGAATAGGTCGCAGTCTCTGTTGGTAAGTACTACGTCAGGAGTCCCAGGGTGGGGGCCCACATATGTCTTGAAGAATGGGCCTTAGAATGATAAGTTTCTTGCTGTTATTATATTGAAGAGCTGCTTACCCTTTTGGTCGCCTAGTGGTTGAGCGGCGCCGCCGCAGCTGAAGAGAGCAGGGTGATGGGCATTAAAATCTCCTGCTAGGACTTACCTTACCTTTGATATGCCCTTGAAGATTTCGAGAGTTTCACTATTCTCGGAGCTCGGCCATGGGCCAGGTTCGTCTGGTGTTTCATTGGTCAACCAGGCTGTTGCTGCTGGAGGCCTGCTGTCCCACATATCCATCACAGCCTAGTTGATCTGGCACCTCTTGAAGGCTTCTACACTTGTTCCAGCTGTGTTTCTGATATCTTCTGGTAAGATGTTGAATAGTCTGGGACCCCAGATGTTGATACAGTGTTCCCTTATTGTCCCCACCGCACCCCTGCTCCTCACTGGGTTTATTTTCCATTTCCTCCCATATCTCTCACTCCAGTATGTTATGACAGTGTGCAGATTTGGGACCAGGCTCTCGAGTATTTTCCAGGTATATATTATCATGTATCTCTCTCTCCTCCCCTCCAATGAGTACATGTTCAAGACTTGAAGGCGTTCCCAGTAATTTAGGTGCCTCACTGCTGCTATGTATGATAATCTTTGTAACTGTATTTGTGTTAATCTGAATAAACTTATTTATACTTACTTAATACGATCTCTGTATTTGTTCCAGCTCTGATATTTCTCCTGCTTTGAACGGGGCCGTCAGCACAGAGCAATATTCTAAGTGAGGGAGCACTAGCGATTTGAAGAATTTAGAGACATTCCTACTAAGTAACCGGTGAAGGGAAATGGACTCCATGTACTGCTGTTAGGGAATGCATGTCCTTGCTTCACTAGGACGGCCATTCCACTGTAGGGCCCCTCTACATTTGTCGAGTGTTGAGTAACCCCGCAGCTTTATATGTTGGTCTGGTCTGGCTGCTGTCTCGTTCAGGAGGATAATGTCCGGGATGTGTTTACATAGTTGTGTTACTAGGAAGTAACGGTTGTTGAAGAAGTGTTGGATGTTGAATTGTATAATCGTGTGTTATGCGTTGATGCTGCGTGCAGAGTGTTGTGGTCTGAGATTATGGATACCTGGTGTGTGCATGCTATCCCTGCTTGATTCACTGGGGGGAGGGGGACTGTGGTACTGAGTGGTTCTCTGAAAACAGAATTGTTGATCCTCATCAATACTGCTGGTATTGTACAAGAATGGTATACAATACCGACAAGATGAAATTAAGACACATGTGCAACATCTGGGTATCTCAACGACTACGGTGCTCTTCGCACCTACTCCTAGGTTGAGGGACTGACTACCTCATCTTCTGTACATAGTTCTACTATCTTCAAGTTATGTCCTGGAATTTGTATTGATAAAGCCACTGGATGGCGAAACGTCTACATTAAAGATACCCAGATGTTGCACATGTGTCTTAATTTCACTGCTGGTATTGGATACACTGACGGATCAGATTCGTCATCTGACTCTAGGGATACGTCAGCTGCCTCGTCCCCGAAGTGCACAGGGTCATTATTCCCATCCACCTCGGTGATGGCAGACATTGGGTTCTCTTCATGGAAGGGTATGAGGGTGAGTTAAGCTGGATGTCCAGCGGCTGCATCACTCAGAGCAACAGTGGAACCTGATCAGTCGTTAGGGTCAGCCTCTACGGTGGCGGATTGTGCAGCAGTGGCTGGTGCAAGTGCAGGGGTCGATCCTTCATTGCTGGGGTGGGGAGGGGAGGGTCGGGGGTGAGTGTTAGGGGCACATTCACCCTGGTTTCAGGGGTGGGACTCATTAATGAGCACACTGTATCTGGGGTGATTATAGCCGAGGCTCCATCTGCAAATAACAGCTCGTTGTTGATGGTAGAGCAGAGCTGGTCATCGCCCCGTAACATGTCACGGGCCATCATGTACATCAGAATCCCCTTCATTACTCTTTCTTGTATAGACCCTGGGGAGATAAGGTAGGAGAGTGGACTTAGGGCTTGTTGCATACTAGGGTTAGGGGGGGAGGTTAGGAAGTGGAGGAGGTCCAGACATTTTCGTTGGTGGGGGTGGTAGTAGATGCCCTGCCAGAGCTCGGCAGACTGGGGAAGGATACTTGGGACAGCTTGGGTGGTGTCGGTGAAGTGGTTTTCTTGGCATTCGCCAATTTCTTGTCCAGAATTTTCTGTACTGTGGATTTCCTAACAGAGCAACTAGGGGAGACAGTATGTTTCCCACTGCAAAGGGCATACTTGGGTTTGCTCTTGTTAGTGCACTCTCTGTAAACAAGTTCTGAGCAGATACTGCAGACTGTTTTAACAATGGTGCATTTGTTTATATTATGGCTGAAACCATAACACTTGAAGCACTGGGTGATGTTCAAAAACTTTTCCATAGATACTTGGTAGGGTGTGCATTTGGTACCATAGCATCTCAAACTGTTGTCAGAGATGAGTTTTGGGTTCTTCTGGTGCCTCGAGAATTAGTTTCAGAGACTGCTGGTTGTTCGAGTTCTTTGCAAACTTATACGCCTTGAGGACCTTGATCTCAGAGTTTGCTCTATTTATCTCCTCCACGAGTTCTTCAGCAGTGTTTTCACGCATGAAGCTGTTGATGCGTGCAACAAATACAGCGTTGGGCCAGGAATGGGAGTGATACACACATTGAGGAGTTTACCTAGAATATCTTTCTTTAATAATTGGAGTAACTCCTCTTCCGAGAGTGGATCTGGAGTACATCCACCAATGCAACCGTGGCATTAGTACAATTGAAGTCAAAAATGTCCTTTTTTGCACTTCTGGCATCAGTGACCCCGAAGTCTGACTATTACCTTACCTGGGCATGTTGCCCCGGTAAGGTAAGGCTATCTCTGATAATATGCTGTAAAAAAGAACTTTCCTAAGTGTCCTTCATTCCTACTTCAGCAGACTTATGAAGGTCAGCCCCTAAGACAGCCTACACTTGAGGAGTGAGGAGGACAAGGCCCAAGGCATTGATTGGCCAGAGCTTAAAATACTACACGGGCTACTGAATGGTCACCTTGCCTGTGTTAAATCGCCAGAGGCGAAGTTGCCGAAAAAGAAGACAGTCAGGGGTCTATTGGTAATTCCCTTATGTATGCTGGAAAGGCAGTTGAACAGTCTTGGACCCCGGACACTTACTGTGTTATCTCTCAGTGTACTTGTGGCGCCCCTGCTTTCCATTAGGAGAATGTTGCATCCTCTGCCTAGTCTTTTGCTTTCATAGGGAGTGATTTTCGTGTGCAATTTTGGTACTAATCCCTCTAGGATTTTCCAAGTGTGTATTATCATGTATCTCTCTCGCCTGGGTTCCAGGGAATACAAATCAAGGGACTTCAACCGTTCCCAGTAATTTAGGTGCCTTGTCGTACTTATGTGTGCCGTGAAAGTTCTTTGTACACTCTCCAGGTCAACAATTTTTCCTGCCTTGAAAGGGGCCGTTAGTGTACAGCAGTATTCCAGCCTAGAGAGAACAAGCGATTTGATGAGAATCATCATGGGCTTGGCGTCCCTAGTTTGAAGGTTCTCATTATCCATCCTATCATTTTTCTAGCAGATGCGGCAGGTACATTGTTGTGGTCTTTGAAGGCGAGATCCGCTGACATTACACTCCCAGGTCCTTCACATTACTTTTTCGATCTATTGTATGGTTAGAATTTGTTGTATACCCTGATACAGTTTTAATTTTCTCAAGTTTTCCATATCTGAGTAGTTGAAATTTCTCTTCATTGAACTTCATATTGTTTTGAGTGGCCCATTTGAAGATTTGGTTGATGTCCGCTTGGAGATTTGCAGTGTCTTCGATGGAGGTCACTGTCATGGCAATTCGGGTGTCATCCGCAAAGGATAACACGGAGCTATGGCTTACATCTATGTCAGATATGAGGATGAGGAATGGAATGGGAGCGAGTGGAACAGAGCTTTTCATCGTAGATGCCTCAGACTTTACTCTGTTTACTATTATTCTTTATGTTCTATTTGTCAGGAAGTTATAGATCCATCTACTAACTTTTCCCTTATTACGCATTTTGTGCGCTATTATACCATGGTCAAACTTGTCGAAAGCTTTTGCATAGTCTATGTATACTACATCTGCATTTTGTTTATCCTCTACAGCATCCAGGACCTTGTCATAGTCCAGTAGCCGGGACAGGCAGGAGCGACCTGCTCTAAACCCGTGTTGCCGTGGGTTGTGTCGTTGGTGATCTTGCTTCTTAGAACCCTCTCAAAGATTTTTATGATATGGGATGTTAGTGCTATCGGTCTGTAGTTCGTTGCAATTGCTTTACTGCCACCTTTGTGGAGTAGGGCTATGTCTGTTGTTTTTAGTGAGTGTGGGATGACCCCTGTGTTCATGCTCCCTCTCCATATACTGCTGAAGGCACGTGACAGGGGCTTCTTGCAGTTCTTGATAAACATATCATTTATTACCTTTTCAAAGTCTTGTGGTGTTAGGATAATATCCGAGATTTTTGAGATGACCAAATATTGGGTCTCGTTCAGTCCCTCAGCCTGGAATCACTGTGTTCAGTGTACCAGTCTTGTAGAAAGTACAGCATATGGTCGGAGAAGTGGCTTATATACTGTAGCCAGTTGAGTGGAAGCAGGAGGAGGCGGAATTACAGGTGAACAATCCACTAGTGTAAGTAGGTCTTCGTCCAATGGTTGGACAAGTATTAAAAATCTTGGGATCTTGATACAAGGAATTCTTCAATACTTGTCCACCCTTTGGACGAAGTCTTGCTTACACTAATGGATGGTTCCACTATGATCCCGCCTCCTCCTGCTTCCATTCACCTGTCTACAGTATATAAGTCACTTCTCCGACCATATGCTGTACTTTCTACAAGATTGATGGACTGAACACATCGATTCCAAGCTGAGGGACTGATTACCTCAAACTCCTCCTCTCCTTACACCTTTCTGCTTTTTATATTGGACTGATGAAGCCACTGGGTGGCGAAACTTTTCTTCAGTAATCATTCTCATATGTTGTATAAGTGTCTCAATCTTCAACTTGTCGATTTTCAGAACCATTTACCACAATAGTTGTTTTGTTCAGGCTTCAGGTACATAATTTTATATTACGATGGTCCCGAGGGCACACAATAGTACATTATTTAGATTAAAGTTAGAATAACTCAAAGTCAAACACCTTGATTTATTTCTGATCAGAAGAGAAACTTTCCAGTTATTTTCCAGAAATCAAATTGAATAATAAAATCAGCGCCTTTAAAGTTACAATTACAAAAACCAATGCGAAGCTTCCTTTAAGAACATAAGAATATGAGAAAGAAGGAACACTGCAGCAGGCCTACTGACCCATGCGGAGCAGGTCCATGCCCCTCCCCCCCGGATTAGCCCAATGACCCACTAAGTCTGGTCACCTCCACTCAAGGAAGGAGCACGATGCCAGACCCAGCAGCACAAGCTAGTCAGGTCCAACTCACACCCACTCATGTATTTATCTAACCTATTTTTAAAACTACACAACGTTTAAGCCTCAATAACTGTACTCGGGAGTTTGTTCCACTCATCCACAACTCTATTACCAAACCAGTGCTTTCCTATATCCTTCCTGAATCTGAATTTTTTCAACCTGAAGCTATTGCTGCGAATCCTGTCTTGGCTGAAAATTTTCGTCATGCTATTTACCTCTGGTGGCCTGGTGGTTAACGCTCTCGCTTCACACGGCGAGGGCCTGGGTTCGATTCCCAGCCAGAGTAGAAACATTGGACGTGTTTCTTTCAACCTGTTGTCTATGTTCCCCATCAGTAAAATGGGTACCTGGGTGTTAGTCGACTGGTGTGGGTCGCATCCTGGGACACTGACCTCAGGAGGCCTGGTCACAGACCGGGCCGCGGGGGCGTTGACCCCCGGAACTCTCTCCAGGTAATCCAGGTAATCCCCTTTATTTATCCTGCTTTTCATTTATACACCTCGATCATATCCCCCCTAATTCCACACCTTTCGAGAGACCGCAGATTCAGGGCCTCAGTCTATCCTCATAGGGAAGATTTCTGATACATGGGATCATCTTTGTCATCCTCCTCTGTACGTTTTCCAGAGCATTTATATCCATTCTGTAATACAGTGACCAGAACTGAGCAGCATAGTCTAAATGAGGCCTAACCAAGGATATATAGAGTTGAAGAACAACCTGAGGACTTCTATTGTTTATACTTCTAGATATGAAGCCAAGAATTCTGTTAGCTTTATTGCGAACACTAATGCACTGTTGTCTTGGTTTTAGATTACTGCTAACCAGAACTCCTAAATCCTTTTCGTATTCAGTAATATTAAGATCTACATTATTTAGTTTATATGTGGCATGGTTATTTTCCTGTCCAACATTTAGAACTTTGCATTTGTCTATATTAAACTGCATCTGCCACTTCTCCGCTCATTGCATCAGTCTATTCAAATCATCCTGTCTAGTGTCCTCATTAGAATGAATTGGACGGCCTATTTTGGTGTCATCAGCAAATTTGCTTATGCCGCTTTTTATTCCCTCATCTATGTCGTTTATGTAAATTGTGAACAACGGGCCCAACACTGACCCCTGTGGAACACCGCTTGTGACGTGCCCCCATTCTGATTTCTCCCCATTTATGCAAACTCTCTGCTGCCTATTTGTCAGCCTTGTCTCTACCCAAAAAAAATTTCTCCTCCTATTCCTTGCGCCTTAAGTTTACTAAATAGCCTCTGATGTGGAACTCTATCGAAAGCCTTACGGAAGTCCATATACACAATATCATATTCATTACCATGATCTACCTCCTCCAACACCTTAGTGAAAAATGTTAGTAAATTCGTAAGACAGGAACGCCCCTTTGTAAAACCGTGTTGAGATTTATTAATCAATCTGTGCCTGTCAAGATGGCTACGAATTGCTTCGGCAAATATTGATTCCATAAATTTTCCCAATATGGAGGTAAGTAAGGCTTATTGGTCTATAGTTCGAAGCCAAGGACCTGTCACCTGCCTTGTAAATAGATATTACATTTGCCATTTTCCACTTATCAGGCACTATGCCAGTTTGTAGTGATATGTTAAAAATATTAGCCAAAGGTATGCTAAGTTCCTCTTTACATTCCTTTAACACCCTTGCAAACAGTTCATCAAGGCCTGAGGATTTGCTAGGTTTTAGTTTCTCTATTTGTCTGAGGACCATGTCACTAGTTACCGCAATCGTTACATTTTCCTGTTACTGCACAGAATCTAACCAAATTTGCACCTACGCTTGTGTAAATTACTAAATCAAGAAAGAAGGAAATTTGAAACTTGGGAAGTTTGAATGTATGTCGGTGTAGTACAGATGAGAAGAGCCACAGAATTTGATAAACACAAGCCTATCTGATGTTATCCTGACGCCAAATGACTTCGAACAGGTGATAAATAACATGCCCATTTACTCTGTCCCAGGCCCAGACTCATGGAACTCCGGGTTCATCAAGAACTGCAAGAAGAGCCCTTATCACGTGTTTTTAACATCGTATGGAGAGGGAGCATGGACACTGGGGTCGTCCCACAGTTACTAACAACAACAGACATAGCCCCACTCCACAAAGGGGGCAGTAAAGCAATAGCAAAGAATTACAGACCGATAGCGCTAACATCCCATATCATAAAAATCTTTGAAAGGGCCCTAAGAAGCAAGATCACCACCCATCTAGATACCCATCAATTACACAACCCAGGGCAACATGGGTTTAGAGCAGGTTGCTCCTGTCTGTCCCAACTACTGGATCACTACGACGAGGTCCTAGATGCACTAGAAGAATACAGATGTAATATATACAGACTTCGCAAAAGCCTTCGACAAGTGTGATCATGGCGTAATAGCGCACAAAATGCGTGCTAAAGGAATAACAGGAAAAGTTGGTCGATGGATCTATAATTTCCTCACAAACAGAACACAAAGAGTAGTAGTCAACAGAGTAAAGTCTGAGACGGCTACTGTGAAAAGCTGTTTCACAAGGCACAGTACTCGCTCCCATCTTGTTTCTCATCCTCATATCTGACATAGACAAGGATGTCAGCCACAGCACCGTGTCTTCCTTTGCAGATGACACCCGAATCTGCATGACAGTGTCTTCCATTGCAGACACTGCAAGGCTCCAGGCGGACATCAACCAAATCTTTCATTGGGCTGCAGAAAACAATATGAAGTTCAACGATGAGAAATTTCAATTACTCCGATATGGTAAACACGAGGAAATCAAAACTTCATCAGAATACAAAACAAATTCCTTCCACAAAATAGAGCAAAACACCAACGTCAAAGACCTGGGAGTGATCATGTCGGAGCATCTCACCTACAAGGACCATAACTTTGTATCAATCGCATCTGCTAGAAAAATGACAGGATGGATAATGAGAACCTTCAAAACTAGGGATGCCAAACCCATGATGACACTCTTCAGGTCGCTTGTTCTATCTAGGCTGGGATATTGCTGCACACTAACAGCACCTTCCAAGGCAGGTGAAATTGCTGACCTAGAAAATGTACAGAGAACCTTCACGGCGCACATAACTGAGATAAAACACCTCAATTACTGGGAGCTCTTGAAGTTCCTGAACCTGTACTCCCTGGAAAGCAGGCGGGAGAGATGCATGATTATATACACCTGGAAAATCTTAGAGGGACTAGTACCAAACTTGCACACGAAAATCACTCCTTATGATAACAAAAGACTCGGCAGATGGTGTAACATCCCCCCAATGAAAAGCAGGGGTGTCACTAGCACGTTAAGAGACAACACAATAAGTGTCAGGGGCCCAAGACTGTTCAACTGCCTCCCAGCACGCCCCTGGCTGTCTTCAAGCAGGCACTGGACAAGCACGTAAAGTCGGTACCTGACCAGCCGGGCTGTGGCTCGTACGTTGGATTGCGTGCAGCCAGCAGTAAGAGCCTGGTTGATCGGGCGCTGATCCACCATGAAGCCTGGTCACACACCGGGCCGTGGGGGCGTTGACCCCCGGAACTCTCTCCAGGTAAACTCCAGGTAAAGAATTCATTGTGAACGCTATGAATGATAAGAAACAGAATGTCTTATCTCTGAGCGTAACTACGTGAAAGAGGGATTTTGGATGTGATGGATAAACGAGATTTAATCAGGTGTTTTTGAGAGAAACCGAAGTAGAGAAGGAGTAACACAAGAATAATATTGGGTGTATTTGTATAAACTCAACAATTATGTGGGTTAGAATAAGGGATATATAAAAGTGGTTTATAGTTTGTGTTTTTGAACCTGGGGAAGATAGGTGCATACAAGTTTTAAACCAATTGAGAAAATAATTGTTGTAATGTACCTAAATTCTCAAGTTGGAGAAACTGTTGTAAAGGTTTTCGTAGGTAAGATTGGGTTTGGTAATATGTGTTACGTATTTTATGAATGAAATGAAGATAAACAGGTACACAAGAATACATGGCGCAATGGCAGCACTTTCTTAGATTATGTTTTTGTAGGACGAGAGGTACAGTCGATAAAAACTGCAATAACAGTCAGAGGAAGATAAGGTGCAAGAAGATAAATTAGGCATATGTACAACACTTGGAAACGTTACGCCACACAGACTTCATCAGTCCATACAAAGGAGAATGGTGAAGAACAGGAGGAGTTTAAGGTAATCAGTCCCTCAGCCTTGAGTCGATATAATCAGTCCATCAATCTTGAAAAGAATACAGCATATGTGCGAAGGAGTGACTAATGTACTGTAGGCAGGAGAGGTGCAGAAGTCGTAGAGATACACTGATATGCTCCTAGCACAGCCGCCTTCACAACGCTGTAATCAGAGAAGTCTTCATCACTCAGATCACCAGTGAATTCCTGTGCTTTACCATACAACAAGTGTTGGTCAATGCTAGAATGGCCATCGTAGATCTCTAGCCTGGTTTCGAAAGACTCGAAAAACTGCTCAGGCTCTGAATCAGAGAAACGAGGCACCAAAGACACCGACTTCTGCACACTGAAATTATCAACACTAGTGCGACTAAACTGTTTTATCTCCTTCTCTCTGTCATATTCCTCCTTAGCAAAGGAAAGTTACTCCTTAGTCTGCTCAAGAGTAAGATTTGATAGCTCAAGTGGTAACAAAGCTGACTGACCCTGAGAAAAACTTGGTTCACCAGTTGTTTCCACGGGTTGAAAGTCGTCCTGTATATGTTCAGATGTTTGTTCCACACCATTATGGGTAAGAAACTGAAGCTGGGAGCGTCAAGTAGCTACCGTAACACACCATATTATGAACACAGGTGGTGTCTTTTGACTCTCTTGTGCCTGATTGTAAATACGTCAGCAAATTCTCAACTAGGCAGCGCAGGGACAAAGCAAAACAACAGATAAATTCTTAATCCGTGTATTCCTACACCAAAAATGTGTAAGTGTTTACACTACGTACAGTGAATGTTTACGAGATGGGATACACTAGCAAGTGTTACTGTAGGAACACTTGCTAGTGTCTGTCTATTCAGCTCCACGAGTTGAAGATATCGTTTTACAGAGTTGACGGGCTTTCACGCGATTGGCTGATGAACAAGCAGCATAATAGTGGGGTCCCAAAAGTTATACTCTTAACTGCTGGTTTGCTGGTCGGGAAGACATATCAAAATGGGTATGTGACATAATGACACAATTGCAAACAAACCATACCACGGGTGGGGTTAGAACCCGCGATCAAAGAGTCACAAAACCCCAGACCGTCGCGTTAGCTACTGGACCAGCTAGCTACGGTCTGGAGTTTTGTGACTCTCTAATCGCGGGTTCTAACCCCACCCGTGGTATGGTTTCTTTGCATGCCACATATGTTAAATGGAGAGAGTGAAGGCAAGTAGTTCTTCCCATTAGACGTCGTTCTATTGGAGTGTGAGGAAGATAACATGTATGAAAGTAGTCAGGGAAACTGGTTAGCCAGACTTGAGTCCTGGAAGTGGAAAGAACTGCGCTTGCACTCTGAAGGAAAGATAGGAATGCTGCGGTTCGTAGTACTTGGACGCCAGCACTTTTCTGAAAGGACAGTGACTGACTGAATAAAGGTGAAAGTGTTTCTTCTCTTATGGGTCACACTAGCTCGGTTCGAAACAGACACTGTTAACAAATAAAAACCCAAAACAAATAAATGTTTCGTATCATGAAATGAAACTGACACTAAAGATTAATTTAGTGAAGAGCACTAAACCAGCAGGAGTCATATTGCGCTTTTGGAATGAGAGATATTCAGATTCGATCCTAGGAATGGGAGGATAAGTCAAGTTCCTAAGATCAAAAGCCATTCGACAATTTCTAGGTAAAATAATGTTACAGGAAAATTTGTGAGAAAGTAAACCTTTTGGTGAGAATGTTGTGAAAAATCAGGAAAATTTCCCAAAGTTGGAAGGTTGGAACTTCTTCTGTCCCGAGATAAATGTTTGTATTAACCTTGTTCTGTAAATTATGAAAATTCTAATATCTCGTGGGTCAGTGAATGAAGGAAGGAGATGAAAAACTGATCAT
This sequence comes from Cherax quadricarinatus, assembly GCF_038502225.1. Taxonomy (NCBI): domain Eukaryota; kingdom Metazoa; phylum Arthropoda; class Malacostraca; order Decapoda; family Parastacidae; genus Cherax; species Cherax quadricarinatus. The sequence continues at coordinate 63,927 of NW_027195607.1, forward strand.
CATTTCGAGATTTTGTTATTAAAAGTAACTAAAATGGCACCTAGACATTGACAACACCAACCATCTTTGATGACCGATACACAGGTGGTCTCAAAACTCCAGACCGTCGCGTTAGCCACTAGACCAGCTAGCCACAATAAGATTCGTCCAACTAGGTATATTTCTACACCATAGGAAGGTTAGCATAGGCACCACTGGGGACTTGAGCTAGAGTTCGTCACGGCCACGCTAGCTGGAGATTCGTCTGTAAAAACTTGCATTTGTGGTCACAGTGGTGCCTGTGCTAACCTTCCTATGGTGTAGAAATATACCTAGTTGGACGAATCTTATTGTGGCTAGCTGGTCTAGTGGCTAACACAGGTGGTGTTGAAGTTGTGAAGACGATCAGAGTTAACCTTGTGCAGTTATCACAGCGCTCTACCACCCACCTAGTTTATCACTCAGTTTTGATAATAACTTTCGCAGCGCTGTGCGACCCAGGTGGTTTATTACTTAGTTTTGATAATAATAATAATAATAATAATAATAATAATAATAAACCCTCCAGTTATCACACTGGGAAAAATGGGAATAATATAACATTGGACAAAAATCTCCCGCACGTCCGAAGTTCCAGGAATTTTCCTCTGGATACTGCACATTAATACTTAAAATTTGTAAATAATCGAATAAAGCATTCTTGAATAATTAAAATAATTGAAGAAAAAAAAATTACTGAGAATATTCTGAAAATAGGAAAGTCTAATTTCGTGAAGTCTAAAAATCGCCATAAAACCAAATTATCTTCGTTATTTTTTTCATTCATATTCGTTTTTAATCACACAATGGGTGGGGTTCGAACTCATGGCGAGTGATTTATTTACCCATGTGTTGTTACGATTTCTTGAGTTATTCATTTTAAAATTCGCTACAATTCTGTGAGAAAAATATTTTTAGAGAAATTCTCTTATAAAATCCCTTAAAAACTCATTTACTCAGTGTTAAGGGTTTGAAGCCGATAAGAAGAGGCATTCACTAGTCAGCACATGTTATGAGGGAACCTGAGTGTAGATAAACCCGCTAGGGCACGTGAAGCGGGTTTTTTTGAATCTCATGCCTCTTCAAGGGGGGCTCCTTGGCGTGGTGAAGAGGCTCTTGGTCTGAGGAATTAGACCTATCGGTCTTCTTCCTCAGACCGAACCTAATTACCCCCCAATCTCCCCTCCCCTATCCCATCCTCCCCATCCTCCCCTTTTTCCTTTCCTCCTCCTCCTCCCCACCCCTCCCTTTTGCCCTTCCTCTTTTTGTCCTTTGGGATTTCTCCCACAGGCGCGCTAGTTCCTAGGTAGGGGAAAGGATACCGGGGTCCATCCCATTCCGTTGAGGTTCTTAGCGGTGGCGTAGTTTGCCGTGGAATCTGGATCTCCTGGGGATGTCCCGATCCTTCTCCGGTATCCCGGAGTAGCTTTGGGTGTCTTTCGAGCGACGAGTGTATCTCTGGAAGCCACCTTTCGGATTCCGGGGGTGGTGGCCGAAGGAGGTATGCTTTGTGGTGGATATCCGGCCGCCCTCTCTTTTGTCCACCGAGGTAGCTCGGCAGATGCGAGGTTGCTATCTCGGATTGTTAGTTTACTAGCATGATGGGTAGGGTATGGCACGGGTTCCATGCTGCATCTGCGCTACTTGCGGTGCTGAGGTCCTCTTGGGCGCGGAGGAAGATTTCTGGCCCTTTCATTCCTCCTAGGAACTATCCCTCCCCGGTCCCCCCTTTTTTTATTCTTTTTTTTATTTTTTTATTTTCTTCTTTCTTTTTTTTTTCTTAAAAACAAAAAGAAAGTAACCTAACCATGGCAGCCCTAGTCCATGAACCTGGTACCCCCGGGCCCCTTCTTGATACCGCACCCCGTTCTGACCCCGCCTCGTCTTTGGACCACTCTTCAGACATTCCTCATGCCTCTGTACCTATTGCCGGTGCTGTTTCCTCACCCGCTTCTGGTACTGAGGCCTCGACTGACTCCTTCGATTTATCGGACCTTCGCTCTCCTCTGACTATGCTTCCGGCATCTCCCTCTACGGTGCGGCAATTTTCAAATTGCTGACCCGTTCCACGTCGGACCAACTCTGGTCCCACGCCTAAACGCCAACGACAATTACCTGCTGATGATACTTCTCCACCTTCTCGTTCTTCTCAGAAGCGATCGACACGTCCTTCACTACCTTTCCACGCTCAGTTTCAGACTGAACAATGGACTAAATTCTTCACTTTACGACCGACTTCCTCTACTGCCTATCTTTCTGACCACAGTATTGGCAAGGCACTCCTACGCCATGTTGGTAAAGATATTTCTTTTCATGCTCTTAAGAGCGGTATGTGCATCATTACCGTACAGAATGCTACCCAGGCTCATGAGCTCTCTCGTCTTTCCCATATCGATACTGTTCCTGTCACTCCTGAAAAACATCATTCCCTCAATTCTTGTAGTGGTACCATCATTCTGCCCCATACCATAGTTCAACAAAATTTCCAGACATGTGGCACTGACATTCTTGAACAGCTGGAACTCCAAGATCTCCCAATCCTCAAGGTAGACACTTACGTTCTTCCTGCCCGCGGGCGGAGACGATACCCTAGCAATGTGGCTCGTTTAACTTTTGACAGCCGAGAACTCCCATCCTCAGTTTATATAGCAGGACATCGGTTACAAGTTCGAAAGGTGATCCCTACACCACAACAGTGTAGAAATTGCTGGCGATTTGGCCATCCAGCGAAATATTGCAGATCTATCGCCGAATGCCCAGTCTGTGGTGCCGATGACCATTCTAATACGTCTTGCAATCGATCTCCCTCTTGCCTTAACTGTCATGAGGCTCACCCTTCGTACTCTCGCCGTTGTCAGGTCTATTTAAACGAGCGGGAAATCCGTTACCTCAAAGAGACAGAAGGTCTCCCTTATGCCATGGCAGTTTCTCATCTCCGCCTCCAAGGGAGACTCCCACGTGTTTCTTATTCCCGTGTTTCAAAACGTCCCCCCACTTCTGGTATCCCATCTTCTACACCCACCTCTGTGGTTACCTCTCCCATAATCACTCCTGTATCTAATCCTTTTGCTGTCCTCGGCTCAGACGTCCCTACTTCAACGCCTCAGTCTAATCTCGCTTCTTCGAGTTCTCTCTCACAAGCCTCAGTATCGACGCGACCTCGTACGACACCTCCTCCCAATCGTCCCTCTACTTCTCAAAAGTCAAAAAAAGGTCCGTTAACACCTCCTACCCATCCTCCACCTCCTCATTTTACCCTCCCTGTCTCTGTCCCTGGTTCTTCCCCTCTCACTGGCTCAGTTACAAGTGTAGAGGTTCACCCTCCTCCTCGTACTGTACCTTCCTCCCCTGTTCCCTCCCAAGTTTCTTCCTCTTCTGCCACCTCCCAGGTTCCTGCCTCTTCTGTCCCCTGCCACGCTTCTCCAGTTCCCTCCACCCTTTCGCCCCCCCCTACCTTGGTACAGTCCAATACAGTTCCAATCTTTACTCATCCTCCTCCTACCATTCCCAATATTGTCTCCCATACGACATCTCTGAATTCCGAAACACTTGAAGCAATCTCTGAATATATTGCAGAGACCAAACCATCAATGGACACTGATCCACCTTCCGCTCTTTCTCTCTCCTCTGCTCCATCTGGGCAACTCCTTTCTTCACAGCGCACCGTTCCTTCGCTGCTTGAACGTTTTCCACTGCCTCTGCATGTGGACTTTTCTAACCCTTCTAGTCCGTAGGAACCCTTACCTGTGGATTTCAAGTATCTTTATCATTGCCAATCATGGCCTATTTACAGTGGAATATACGCGGCCCCAGGGGTAATCGGGGTGAGCTTCAGATGTTACTCTCCCAGTTTGCCCCTGTTGGTGTTTGCTTACAGGAACCAAAATTACACTCTGCTGTTATTTCTCACATCTCAGGCTATAATTTATTGTATTCTTCAGATCCTTTTCCTGATGGGACCTTTAATGAAAGTGCCCTTCTTCTCCGCACTGATATTCCGTACCATCAGCTATTTGTTCATACTTCGCTGCATTACACAGCAGCCCGTATCCACTTACATAGGTGGTATACGCTCTGTTCTTTATATCTCTCTCCTTCTTGGGCATTATCTATTCCGGATATTGCTTTTCTTGTTTCGTCATTACCGCCACCGATTCTGTTACTTGGTGATTTTAATGCCCACCATTTCCTCTGGGGGGGTTTCACTGTGATTCCCGTGGAATTCAGTTAGAGGCTTTTCTTGCCACCCACCCCCTCCATGTTTTAAATACAGGTACTCACACCCATTTTGATCCTCGAACTCATACTCTCTCTTGCATCGATCTCTCAGTCTGCTCTTCCTCCGCCGCATTAGACTTCACTTGGTCTGTTCTCCCGGACTTACATGACAGTGATCATTTCCCAATCATTCTTACTTCCCCTTCATATTCGCCACCTCTTCGCACCCCACTCTGGCAATTTAATCGGGCAAATTGGAACCTTTACTCACACCTAACTGTTTTTAAAGAGGTTCCTTCTTCGTCCTCCATCGATGAGCTTTTACACCTCTTCTCGTCCTCCGTTTTTACCACAGCATCTCATTCTATACCCCAAACTTCGGGCAGGCATTCTCAGAAATGCGTGCCTTGGTGGTCTCCTGCTTGTGCTCGTGCAGTACGTTTGAAACGCGCTGCATGGGGCAGGTACCGGTACAATAGAACCACAGAGCAACTCCTTGATTTTAAACAGAAGCGTGCGATCGCTCGCCGTGTCATCCGTGACGCTAAACGCACTTGCTGGCGAGATTATGTCTCTACCATCACCTCTGCTTCCTCTATGAGTGCAGTCTGGAAAAAAGTACGAAAACTGAGTGGTAAATATTCTCCTGACCCGGCTCCTGTTCTGCGGGTTGCCGGTGTTGATATAGCAAACCCACTAGATGTTGCCAATGAAATTGGCAATCATCTGGTCCGTATTTCTCAGGGACTCCATCTATGCCCCTCATTTCTTTCCTCAAAGTCTGCCAGAGAGTTAGCACCCTTGGACTTTTCTTCTCTCAGAGAAGAACAGTATAATGTGCCTTTTACACTTCAAGAACTGGAGGCAACACTCTCAGCTTGTCGATCATCGGCAGCTGGGCCCGACGACATTCATATTCGTATACTACAACATTTACATCAGTCAGCCCTTGCAGTCCTATTACGCCTTTACAATCTTATTTGGTCACAAGGAGTTCTTCCACAGCTGTGGAAATCCGCCATTGTTCTCCCTTTCCGCAAACCAGGCACTACGGGACATGAAACCCCCCACTATCGTCCCATTGCTCTTACCAGTGCAGTTTGCAAAGTAATGGAACGCCTAGTAAATAGACGTTTAGTGTGGTATTTAGAGACACACAACAGTCTCTCCACTCGTCAATATGGCTTTCGTAAGGGACGTTCTACCATAGACCCCTTACTACGCTTGGATACGTATGTTCGTAATGCCTTTGCGAATAACCACTCAGTTATTGCCATATTTTTTGACCTTGAGAAGGCATATGACAGAACTTGGAGGTATAATATTTTAGCCCAAGCCCACTCCTTAGGCCTTCGAGGCAATCTACCATCCTTCCTTAAGAACTTTTTAACTGACAGGCATTTCCGTGTTCGGGTTAATAATGTGCTCTCCCCGGACTTTATCCAAGCTGAAGGTGTCCCCCAGGGATGTGTTCTGAGCACAACACTTTTTCTCCTTGCTATTAATGATTTGGCCTCTAGTCTTCCATCAAATATTTGGTCATCACTCTATGTTGATGACTTCGCTATTGCCTGTGCAGGCGCTGACTGTCACCTCATTACAGTTTCTCTCCAACATGCAGTCGACCGTGTTTCCAATTGGGCCACCACACGTGGGTTTAAATTTTCCAGCACTAAAACCCACCAAATCACTTTCACTAGACGCTCTGTCATCTCCGATCATCCTTTGTACCTCTATGGCTCCCGTATCCCTGAACGTGATACAGTCAAGTTTCTGGGCCTCCTCTTTGATCGTAGGTTATCCTGGAAACCTCACATTACCTCTCTGAAGGCAACTTGTCACAGCCGACTGAACCTTCTTAAAACCCTTGCTCATCTTTCATGGGGAGCTGATCGTCGAACCCTCCTTCGCCTACATTCCACCCTTATTTTATCGAAACTTGATTATGGTGACCAGATCTAATCAGCGGCATCTCCTGCTACTCTCTCTAGCCTTAACCCCATTCATCACCAAGGATTACGTTTATGCCTTGGTGCTTTTCGCTCTTCCCCTGTCGAGAGCCTCTATGCAGAAGCGAACGTTCCATCCTTATCCGATCGTCGTGATGCCCATTGCCTGCGCTGCTATGTACGCTCTCATGATCTCCGCAATCCTTCCATTTATAGAATGGTCACTGATATTAGTAGACATTATTTGTTCGCCGCCCCTGTTTACTCCGTCCCTTCTCTCTTCGCCTTCATTCGCTCTTGTCTTCTCTTCAACTACCACCTTTCTATGTACATGTAGCATCTCACTTTTCCCTACCCCCCTGGGAAGTTCCAGCTGTTCGAGTCTGTTCTTTCTCCCTCCCTTGCTCGAAAGCCCAACTGTCTACGGTCGCTTCCCGCTCTCTTTTTCTTGACCACTTTCATTCTCATGCCATTGCTGTGTACACAGATGGCTCCAAGTCTTCTGACGGCGTAGGATTCGCAGCAGTGTTTCCGGACAGCGTCGTACAAGGGCATTTACTCTCTTCGGCTAGTATTTTTATTGCTGAATTATATGCCATCCTTACAGCACTTATCCGTATTGCATCTATGCCTGTGTCATGATTTGTGGTTGTCTCAGACTCCCTTAGTGCTTTACAGGCTATACAAAAATTTGATACACCTCACCCCTTAGTCCTCCGTATCCAACTTTGGCTACGCCGCATCTTTACCAAGCATAAAGATATTGTTTTTAGTTGGGTCCCTGGTCATGTTGACGTACAGGGCAATGAACAGGCAGACACTGCTGCGCGGTCAGCAGTACATAACCTACCTGTTTCTTATAGAGGTATTCCATTTACGGACTATTTTACTGCAATATCTTCCCACCTTCACACCCGTTGGCAACAACGTTGGTCTACTATGCTCGGCAACAAACTTCAGTCTATTAAACCGAGTATAGGTTACTGGCCGTCTTCTTATCACCAGTGTCGAGGTTGGGAGACTACTCTCTCCCGTCTTCGCATTGGCCATACTCGTCTTACTCATGGATATCTCATGGAGAGGCGTCTTGCTCCTCTCTGTGAGAATTGCCAAGCTCCATTATCAGTCAGCCACATTCTGTTGGACTGCCCACTTTATCAACGAGCACGCAGAATTTACCTCTGTCGTCGTCTTCGCTCCGCTGCTCTCTCTTTACCTTCCCTTCTCGCTGATGGACCCACCTTTCATCCGGACTCTCTCATTGACTTTTTGACAACAACTGACTTACTTCACAAATTCTGATACCTTCAGCCCTTTCTACTTCAATCTCTTGCTACCCTCTACCCCCGTACTATCCCCTGCCCCGCTGTTTTCTGTAACCTGCTGATCATCCCCCCTCCCTTCTGCCATCCAATTCCCTTGCTTCCTTCCCTACCCTGCAGCGCTGTATAGCCCTTGTGGCTTAGCGCTTCTTTTTGATTATAATAATAATTTGAATCTCATAGGCCTACCAGCCTATGAGATTCAAAATAGAACATCGGCCTCTTCACAGATAATACTGCTGCTCACAGAAACCTTCTGATTAATGTGAAGACTCAGACATCAGTTACAGCTTGGCTCAGACATCAGTTACTCACAGCTTAACTCAGGCATCAGCTACTCACAGCTTGACTCAGGCATCAGCTACTAACAGCTTGACTCAGGCATCAGTTACTAACAGCTCGACTCAGGCATCAGCTACTAACAGCTTGACTCAGGCATCAGTTACTCACAGCTTGACTCAGGCATCAGCTACTCACAGCTTGACCCAGGCATCAGTTAATCACAGCTTGACTCAGGCATCAGCTACTTACAGCTTGACTCAGGCATCAGCTACTCACACCTTGACTCAGGCATCAGCTACTCACAGCTTGACTCAGGCATCAGTTACTTACACCTTGACTCCGGGGAACAGTCTTTACCATGCTGGATATTTCCCTGCTGGATATTCCAATGCTGGATATTACCATGCTGGATATTTCCATGCTGGATATTTCCTGCTGGATATTATCATGCTGGATGTATCATGTATCACTTAAACATTCTTTAGTTATTGATAACAAATTAATATAATTAATATAATTGTTTATTAGGTAAAACTGGCAAATTGGGACTTATGCCACACAATAATAACGGGAGCCTATAATTGGGACTTATGCCACACAATAATAACGTGAGGCTATAATTGGGACTTATGCCACACAATAATAACGTGAGCCTATAATTGGGACTTGTGCCACACAATAATAACGTGAGCCTATAATTGGGACTCATGCCACACAATAATAACGTAAAAATGTAAAGCCTATCAGAAGCTACATTCTCCAGTGATTCCAAATTTTGTTAACTATTTCACTATAGTGATATATTTCAGCATACAAAGAAAACATATTAGGTACTATCCTGACTGTATGATGCATCAGGTGATAAATACTTAAGCAAACTATACCATGGGTGGGGTTAGAACCCGCGATAAGAGAGTCATAAAAGTCCAGACCGACGCTCTAGCCACTGGGCCAGCTGGCTACAATAAGATTTATCTACCTAGGTATATTTATACGCCATAGGAAGGTTAGCATAGGCATCACTATGCCTACGCCTATGCAATCGTGTCATTAAGATTTCGTGAGTCAGATAAATACTGAATCAGCTTTTCTGAAGAGATAAACTGAAATTTATTTAATATGATTTACTGGGAAATGAATTTCAAAAATTTTTACACATGAAAATTAGCAGCAGGATGTTGGTAATAAGTTTGATAACTTTGGTCATGAAGTAAATGTACATGACAATTGTTCCAAGAATATTGGTCAAGTTACAGCTGTACAAGCGTTGAAAATATGAAGGAGATACAATGAGGTTTTGTCGAATTGTGAGCGAGACATCAATATCAAGTTGAAGGAAGAAAAAGGGAATAAAAGTCAGGTAGAAACTTAATAGTCCCCTGTTACGAACATAGTCAGTTGGTCCCTGGGTTATAGTGCTTTTCGTAACAAAAACTTAGTACGTCTAGGTACTCACTTCAGAGGAAAAGGAATTTTTTTAGTTTCTATTTAATTTATTAATGATCATAATAATCACTTAAATCCACCTTCTCATATTTTGCACTATGAGTAGAATACTTTTACCATTCCTCATTAAAACAACACAGTACTGGGTCAAGTATTTACAAATGGCTCTGAGTGAGTCACGAAATATTAGTATATGCACATGCACAGGCGTTGCCTGAAAACTCGAACACAATAGATTTCTTATGATAGGGTTCACTTTACAATAAGTCCTCATACACTACAGAGGCTTGCTCACTTGGCTTCACTTTCTCTAAGAGCTTCTCAACCGCCTTCTCCAACCGAGATAAGTCTTAGCAGTAAGTTCCCGAAAATTCCTGGGATTTTCTAGGGAGGCGAATGGTGGTTTAGAGGTGGATACTTCCCTCGACCCTTCCTGGTCCAGAGGAAGGTATGAACTGAACTCTGTGAGGCTTTATCAGCCCACTTTGTCTCGGTCGGAACAGGGGTTGAGCAGCTCAAAACACCTACTGGTGCTTGGCCAGGTCACCAGCAGTTGACACTAATTAAATGACCTACCTAAATACAAAGCTAAGTAATACGACCAGATAATATTATAAAGTCGAGTAAATCCCTTTTAGCTACTAATGGAATTACTCCTGAATATAATATTAAGTGAAATAGCAAAAATAACATGTAAAAGTATACCATTGTGATAATAACAAGAAGAAAATGAACAAAATGAACAAAATGAACAAAAGGGTGTAACATCCCCACCATCGGGGATACGCAATAATAATAATAATATTAATAATAATAATATAATAATATACTTCTACTACTACTACTATTACTACTACTACTACTACTACTACTACTACTACTAATAATAATAATAATAATAATAATAATAATAATAATAACAGTGAGGTAAAGCATAATGTTTTATGTTATTTCATCGATACCATGCCTAACCCTTCTAGGGTAGGGTAGGTGCCTGAGCCCGAGCCTTTAGCTCATAAGACTGTCATTCCCATTTGCCCCCTTGGGGCGGGGATGGCAGACCAGAGAGGCCTAGCTTGTGGCTAGGCCTGGGGACAGTTGGTCCCAAAGATGAGGAGGTACTTGTGCCTCCTCCCATGGGAGACTTAGGTCTCAGACACTCCCTAAAGAGGGAACCAAGGCCGGGCCACCACTTGGAAAAGGCGCGGGCCGGGAGAATACCGGCTAATCTTTAATAATAATAATAATAATTATGTTATTTCAGGGTACGACTGGCTTACCCAAGGCTGCTGTCCTCACCCATCACATGGTAATCAACAATGCTTATAGCACAGGTAGACGAGCAGAATATGACAAAAGTGTAAGTAATTGTAGCTAAGTTTACAGTTGGTTCCAAATACTGAACTGCCAATAATAATGGAGGAAAGACACTGGATTCAAACTAAGTTTCTAGCTGGGCACTGTTTCGCTCTGTGTACAGCTTTATGACTTTATACTGAGCGAAATTTTGTCGCCATGAAAGCTTCTCGTGCCTCCTGTCTTTGCTTCAGAATTTGCCTGTTTCCTTGTTTCAGATTTCAGATTTAATTTAGTATTACCTTCGTGTATTGAGCAGCAATATATAATATAGGACCTGATGGGCAAGAATCTCCTCTGTTCTCTTGTTCTTATAGACAATCTCAACTATTGCTGATATTACTGTTCTTCGCTAAAACTACGCTCTGCCATTAGTCTTTTCAGTATTACTACTGCTACTCCTCCTGTTCTACGATTCCTGCCATCTACCCACCTCTCGTACACTGGCTGCCTTCCCTGTCCACCTCTCGCACACTGGCTGCCTTCCCTGTCCACCTCTCGTACACTGGCTGCCTTCCCTGTCCACCTCTCGTATACTGGCTGCCTTCCCTGTCCACCTCTCGTATACTGGCTGCCTTCCCTGTCCACCTCTCGTCTACTGGCTGCCTTCCCTGCCCACCCCTCCTATACTTGCTGCCTTCCCTGGCCACCGCTCGTATACTGGCTGCCTTCCCTGCCCACCTCTCGTATACTGGCTGCCTTCCCTATTCACCTCTCCTATACTGGCTGCCTTCCCTGCCCACCTCTTGTATACTGGCTGCCTTCCCTGCCCACCTCTCGTATACTGGCTGCCTTGCCTGCCCGCCTCTTATATACTGCCTGCCTTCCTAGCCCACCTCTCGTCTACTGGCTGCCTTCCCTGCCCACCCCTCCTATACTTGCTGCCTTCCCTGGCCACCGCTCGTATACTGCTGCCTTCCCTGGCCACCGCTCGTATACTGCTGCCTTCCCTGCCCACTTCTCGTATACTGGCTGCCTCTCCTGTCCACCTCTCCTATACTGGCTGCCTTCCCTGCCCACCTCTCCTATACTGGCTGCCTTCCCTGTCCACCTCTCGTATACTGGTTGCCTTCCCTGCCCACCTCTCGTATACTGGTTGCCTTCCCTGCCCACCTCTCGTATACTGGCTGCCTTCCCTGCCCACCTCTCGTACACTGCTTCCTTCCTTGCCCACCTCTCGTATACTGGTTGCCTTCCCTGCCCACCTCTCGTATACTGGTTGCCTTCCCTGCCCACCTCTCGTATACTGGCTGCCTTCCCTGCCCACCTCTCGTATACTGGCTGCCTTCCCTGCCCTCCTCTCGTATACTGGCTGCCTTCCCTGCCCACCTCTCGTATACTGGCTGCCTTCCCTGCCCACCTCTCGTATACTGGCTGCCTTCCCTGCCCACCTCTCGTATACTGGCTGCCTTCCCTGCCCACTTCTCGTATACTGGCTGCCTTCCCTGTCCATCTCTCTTATACTGTCTGCCTTCCTAGCCCACTTCTCGTATACTGGCTGCCTTCCCTGTTCACCTCTCCTATACAGGCGGTCTTCCCTGCCCACCTCTTGTATACTGGCTGCCTTCCCTGTTCACCTCTCCTATACTGGCTGCCTTCCCTGTCCACCTCTCGTATACTGCTTCCTTCCTTGCCCACCTCTCGTATACTGGTTGCCTTCCCTGCCCACCTCTCGTATACTGGTTGCCTTCCCTGCCCACCTCTCGTATACTGGCTGCCTTCCCTGCCCACCTCTCGTATACTGGCTGCCTTCCCTGCCCTCCTCTCGTATACTGGCTGCCTTCCCTGCCCACCTCTCGTATACTGGCTGCCTTCCCTGCCCACCTGTCGGATACTGGCTGCCTTCCCTACCTCTCGTATGCTGGCTGCCTTCCCTGTCCACCCGTATACTGGCTGCCTTCCCTCTCGTATACTGGCTGCCTTCCCTGCCCACCTCTCGTATACTGGCTGCCTTCCCTGCCCACCTCTCGTATACTGGCTGCCTTCCCTGCCCACCTCTCGTATACTGGCTGCCTTCCCTGCCCACCTCTCGTATACTGGCTGCCTTCCCTGCCCACCTGTCGTATACTGGCTGCCTTCCCTGCCCACCTCTCGTATGCTGGCTGCCTTCCCTGTCCACCTGTCGTATACTGGCTGCCTTCCCTGCCCACCTCTCGTATACTGGCTGCCTTCCCTTCTCACATCTCTGTGTAACTTATTAATCCAAGTGAGACCAAAACATCGTCACAAGTTTCAGTCCTAAGTTCGGGTTATTTATATAACAATTTTCTCAAATCAAAAATATTAAGCCCTTCAAAGGATTTAACTTGGTGTCAGTGAAGGGCTCTTGATCTAAGGAATTTTAGTAATCTTTCCCTTCGTATGATCATATTTATCTCGTATGATCCATACGGGTTTAATGTTTCCCATTGAAAATAATGGGGGTGTCATCCTAGGTGCCTTCAGAAGTCTGTTGAGAATGACTTTAGGATGAGAGAAGTTGGAGGGTACGAGTACTGTCATGTCTAGCAATAATAAAACGGAGGATCGAGCCTCCATCAAATAGTTTTGCTTTCTCTTTCATATAAATAGGAACTATTTGTGATATGTTAGATTTTTAAATCCTGATTTAGTCATTAAGGTTGAAGATCGTCTCCATTCGTCCAGTCATGATTAATTTCTGAAACAGGATCGAGGTACTGCTCTGTGTGCAGCTTTATCACGTCACTGAGTTGATTGAGCTCTACAGAGAGCGAAAGATCATCTCTGTATTCAATATTTACTGCATCGGCAAGTTTTTATCATGTAACAGGGATTGTGGTAAACTCACTGTATATTTACTGAAAAGATATACACTTCTGTTCGTGTACATAAGGGAAGAAGTACACCTCTCATTCTTTATATACTAAGAGATATACACTTCTGTTCGTGTACATAAGGGAAGAAGTACACCTCTCATTCTTTATATACTAAGAGATATACACTTCTGTTCGTGTACATAAAGGGAAGAAGTACATCTCTCATTCTTTATATACTAAGAGATATACACTTCTGTTCGTGTACATAAAGGGAAGAAGTACATCTCTCATTCTTTATATACTAAGAGATATACACTTCTGTTCGTGTACATAAGGGAAGAAGTACACCTCTCATTCTTTATATACTAAGAGATATACACTTCTGTTCGTGTACATAAGGGAAGAAGTACATCTCTCATTCTTTATATACTAAGAGATATACACTTCTGTTCGTGTACATAAGGGAAGAAGTACACCTCTCATTCTTTATATACTAAGAGATATACACTTCTGCTGTGTAAATACATTTCGTCGTAGTAAGATATACCACTGCAATTTTTTCTAGTTCATACTGTATTTTTTTCAGCATCTACGTATTTGCGTGCCAGTGCCGCTGTTTCACTCTTTCGGTTGTGTTGGTGGGGTTGTAATTGGCGTTCTGTTTGGGACAACCTGCGTCCTCCCCAGTGAAGCTTTTGATCCTGAAGCTTGCCTTCAGGCAATACAAGACGAGAGGTAAAGTTACTGACAGACTGAAGTAGGATCTGACTGATACTTCATAAACATTTTTATTTATAAGTTTGGTTACAGGAAAAACTGCATGACTGTTATTCATTTTCCAGGCGATGTACTACACCTACCAGTTTCTTAGTTACAAGCACGAAATTTTTGCTTAGATTGACACATTCTCGCATTTTCAGAGCGTCTTCTTGCTACGGTACACCCACGATGTTCGTCGACATACTGAATGTTCAGCGCAGGAAGCCCAGAGACGTAAGCTCCTTGTCAGCAGGAGTCATGGCTGGTGCTCCGTGTCCCCAGGAACTAGTCATGGCAGTCATGAATGAACTCAATATGACAGACGTACTAGTAAGATCTTTACTTCTAACAATTTTTGTTATTTTTCTAGATCTTTGCCTTTTTAAGAAGAAGTCAACTTAGCAGTTTTATTAATAGTTTATTATATTCTTATAGTCGCTCAAATTCACCGGGTCAAAAAATGCCTTAGGAATGAGAATTAATAAAGTTTGATCCAAGGAAGAGGGAGAATATCTCCAACTTCTTAGCTCATGAAATAACAACTAAGAAACGAGTGAAGAATAATATTCTCTTTGGATCATTATATATATATATATATATATATATATATATATATATATATATATATATATATATATATATATATATATATGGATGAATTTGGTAGGGTGTGCAAAAGAAGAAAATTAAAAGTGAATACAGGAAAGAGTAAGGTTATGAGGATAACAAAAAGATTAGGTGATGAAAGATTGGATATCAGATTGGAGGGAGAGAGTATGGAGGAGGTGAATGTATTCAGATATTTGGGAGTGGAAGTGTCAGTGGATAGGTCTATTAAAGATGAGATGAATCATAGAATTGATGAGGGGAAAAGGGTGAGTGGTGCACTTAGGAGTCTGTGGAGACAAAGAACTTTGTCCTTGGAGGTAAAGAGGGGAATGTATGAGAGTATAGTTTTACCAATGCTCTTATATGGGTGTGAAGCATGGGTGATGAATGTTGCAGCGAGGAGAAGGCTGGAGGCAGTGGAGATGTCATGTCTGAGGGCAATGTGTGGTATGAATATAATGCAGAGAATTCGTAGTTTGGAAGTTAGGAGGAGGTGCGGGATTACCAAAACTGTTGTCCAGAGGGCTGAAGAAGGGTTGTTGAGGTGGTTCGGACATGTAGAGAGAATGGAGCGAAACAGAGTGTATCAGTCTGTAGTGGAAGGAAGGCGGGGTAGGGGTCGGCCTAGGAAAGGTTGGAGGGAGAGGGGTAAAGGAGGTTTTGTGTGTGAGGGGCTTGGGCTTCCAGAAGGCATGCATGAGCATGTTTGATAGGAGTGAATGGAGACAAATGGTTTTTTAATACTTGACGTGCTGTTGGAGTGTGAGCAAAGTAACATTTATGAAGGGGTTCAGGGAAACCGCCAGGCCGGACTTGAGTCCTGGAGATGGGAAGTACAGTGCCTGCACTCTGAAGGAGGGGTGTTAATGTTGCAGTTTAAAAACTGTAGTGTAAAGCACCCTTCTGGCAAGACAGTGATGGAGTGAATGATGGTGAAAGTTTTCTTTTTCGGGCCACCCTGCCTTGGTGGGAATCGGCCAGTGTGTTAATAAAAAAATATATATATATATATATATATATATATATATATATATATATATATATATATATATATATATATATATATATATACACAAGGAATTCACGAGAGCAAGCGAAATATACACAAACACTGATCTCTGGCTGAAGGAGACTCGAACCTACGAACCTTAGGACAAGGTACGCAGTGCTTTACCAATCTACCCACACTGGACAATACCTTGGCGTGTAGCATGCGCTACACGTTTGATCCAAGATAGGTTTGAGTCTCCTTCAGCCAGAGATCAGTGTTTGTATATATATATATATATATATATATATATATATATATATATGTATGTATGTCATGCCGAATAGGTAAAACTTGCGATTTAGCGTAAATAGCAACGTTCTTCTTGCCGAATATGCAATAATTTCGCAAAAATCATTCTGAACCTAACGAAAAAAATATGTTTCATTGTGTTTGATAAATAAATTATTGTAAACTTATCTAAAATAGATTTAATTGGATTTGGCTATATTAAATTACGTTTGTTATAATAAGGTTAAGTAAGTTTTCTAAAGTTCTTTTGGTAAAAAATTATTAATTCTTACATTACCATAAATGAAAAGATATATCTTTAAACATATAAGAGAAAATTTTAGAAAGGAATTACTTTTAAACGACATATATATATATATATATATATATATATATATATATATATATATATATATATATATATATATATATATATATATATATATATATATCGTTGTTCGTAATTAATCCGTTCCTGGAGCCGTTACTATAAACGAAATTTACGATTTACGAATCAATTTTCCCCATAAGAAATAATGTAAATACAATTAATCCGTTCCTGACACCCAGAAGTATTAAAACAAAAAAATTTTTTACATGAAATATTCATGTAGTACATAAACAATACAATGGGAAATGATGAATGAAACATTAACAGCATAACACTTACCTTTATTGGAGATTCTTCTTAGTGTATGGGAGACTGGAGGAGGAGGAGAGAGTGGATTGTTTATAGTTTGGAAGGGGAATCCCCTTCTATCAGCACCTCAGGTACCATTTGCTTTTCTGGGGTTGCTTCTCTTCTCTGTTTCTTAATGCCACTAGGACCACCTTGAGAGTCACTGGAGTCCTGTCTCACAAAATAACTGTGGAGAGAGCTCTGTTTCTGGCGTCTCTTTAACACTTCCCTAAAATGGCCCAAGACTTTGTCACTGTACATGTTGCCAACCTGGCTTGCAACAACCTTGTTAGGGTGATGTTTCTCCATAAAGCTTTCCATCTTACCCCACATAGTAAAAATCTCTTTAATTTCAGAAGAAGGCACCGTCTTCCATCTCTCTTCCTCCTCCTCTGCAGCAAGATTCTGAGCTGCGATGTGTTGCTCTTCCTGCTGAAGCTCTTACAGCTCCTCAGTGGTGAGCTCTTCATTGTGGTCTTCCACCAATTCTTCCACATCCTCCAAACTCACATCCAACCCCATGGAACTCCCCAGTGCCACAATTGATTTTACAACAAACATAGGCTCATTAGGGTCAGTCCCAAATTCTTCAAAATCCCTCTTGTCGAAACAATCTGGCCACAATTTTCTCCAGGCAGAGTTCAAAGTCCTGGTAGTCACTCCCTCCCAAGCCATACCTATAAGGGTTATGCAATGGAGGATGCTGAAGTGTTCTCTCCAAAATTCCCTTAGGGTCAAGTGAGTGTCTGTGGTCACAGTCAAGCACCTGTGAAACATTGCTTTTGTGTAGAGTTTTTTAAAGTTTGCAATAACCTGCTGGTCCATGGGTTGGAGGAGAGGAGTGGTATTCGGGGGCAAGAACTTTACTGTGATGAACCCAAACTCCTCGAAAATTAGGTCATCCAAGTTTGGAGGATGAGAAGGTGCATTGTCCAATACTAGCAGGCACTTGAGATCCAATTTCTTTTCCAGGAGATACTCGTTCACACTAGGGCCAAACACTTCATTGAACCACTCGACGAAAATTTCCCTCGTGACCCATGCCTTACTATTAGATTTCCAAAACACACACAATTTACTCTTCATAACATTGTTTTTCCTGAACACTCTGGGATTTTTAGAATGGTACACTAGTAACGGCTTCACTTTGAAATCCCCACTAGCATTAGCACAGAACATTAGCGTCAGCCTGTCTTTCATAGGCTTGTGTGCTGGCATTGCCTTTTCCTCTTGTGTAATGAAGGTCCTCTTTGGCATTTTCTTCCAGAAGAGGCCTGTTTCGTCACAATTGAACACTTGTTCAGGTTTCAGTCCTTCAGCCTCTATGTACTCCTGGAATTCATGCACATATTTTTCAGCCGCCTTGTGGTCCGAACTGGCAGCCTCACCATGCCTTACCACACTGTGTATGCCAGTACGGTTCTTAAATCTCTCAAACCAGCCTTTGCTGGCCTTAAATTCACTCACTTCACCACTATTTGCAGGCAATTTATTTACAAAATCTTCATGCAACTGCCTAGCCTTTTCACAAATAAATGAAGTCATAAGAGTATCTCCTGCTAATTGTTTCTCATTTATCCACACCAATAACTTCTCAACCTCTTCCAGTACTGGTGATCTCATTTTTGTCAGCATAGTTACTCCCTTCGCAACAACAGCATCCTTTATTTCATTTTTCTTGGCCACTATGGAACATAAGGTTGTGTAGGGTTTCTTATACATCCTGGACAGTTCGGCCACACTTGTACCACTTTCATATTGTTCAATGATGGTTTTCTTAAATTCAATCGTATTTCTCACCTTCTTTACCACAGGCTTGGCACTAGGAGCTTTCTTTGGAGCCATGGTAGCTTATTTAGTACTTGCAAGCACTAAAATAAATGGAATATTATGAAATATTTCGCTGGAGCACGTGAGGGGACCTTCTCTCACTAGTAAACAATGCCAGACTGGCTGCCGCCCTGGCTCACGCCGTGGGTACGCGTCCCGGACAAACGACTCGCGAGTCAACCTATGAAAAGTGAGTCCATGTTTATACGAAAATACCTCTATGATTGGCGAATTTTACGATTGCCGGGAACTACGAAAAGCAGTGGACCACTGCATATATATATATATATATATATATATATATATATATATATATATATATATATCTATATATATATATATGTCGTGCCGAATATGTAAAACTGGTCAATTAGCAAGAACTCATTTAAAATTTAATCCTTTCTAAAATTTTCTCTTATACGTTCAAAGATATATTTTTTTCATTAATGTTAGTGTAAACATTTTTAATTTTGCACCAAAAGAATCTTAGAAAACTTACCTAACCTTATTATAACAAGAACAATTTATTTTAGCCTAACCCAACTAAATATATTTTAGATTTGTTAACAATAATTTAATACTAAACAAACACAGTGAAATATATTTTTTCGTTAGGTTCAGAATGATTTTGGCGAAATTATTGCATACACAAATTTTCACTTGTCCTATATGGCAAGATGAGCGTTGCTATTTAAGCCAGGATCGCAAGTTCTGCCTATTCGGCACGACATATATATATATATATATATATATATATATATATCTATATATAAATATATATATATATATATATATATATATATATATTATTCAGAAGAAACTTGTATTGGAACATTGGCTGTGTGCAGAGTTTAATCAACTCATGACTCAACACTTTACATTGAGCAGCAGTTTGACTCCATTTATGCTGATCCATATTTTTCTCAACAGGTGGCGTATGGAATGACAGAAACAAGTCCTGTGAGTTTCATGTGTTTCCCATCAGACTCACCCCAAGTGAGGTCCTCAACAATAGGCTATCCTGGTGAACATATCGAGGTAAGCATCTCCTCGGTCCTGAAAGATCCCGAGAAAACTGAGATTCCATTATACACGAAGCTTTGTACACTTGTAAGTTAGGTTAAGTAAGATTCGTCAGGAAACTGGACGAGTTTGCTGATGTGGGTCTTAGTTATGTGATGACCCACTACTGGAACTTTTGGTCACCTGACCGAGGTCTTCCCCTGGTTTACCGGTTCACCCCTTTAAAAAATAATATAACAAACATCCCATAACTGATTTAAAAAAGTTCGGAAGCTGTAAACAAAACATTTCGTCCTTACCCACACACACAGACGCATATATATATATATATATATATATATATATATATATATATATATATATATATATATATATATATATATATATATTATATATATATATATATTATATGTATATATATATATATATATATATATATATATATATATATATATATATATATATATATATACATATACATATGCAAAACAACCACTCTGAAAAAATAGAGAAATTCCAAGCGCTTTCGTGACTACTCACATTATCAAGGAACTATGAAAGTGAAGCATCCAAGGAAGCTATATAAGGGGTCGGCCAGCACCTCACTATCAGATCCCACAACGGTTAAACACGTGACGCGCGGCGAGCCAACTTGGACAGGTCCTTTGCAAAACTCACCCCCAAGCTATTTATTTGTCCAGTGTATTATTAAATTCTTCCCAAATTCTATTAATTATAAATGGATCTAATTTATATAAACCAAAGGAAATATTCATATTATTGTCAAAACTGCTTTTTATGAAACAAGATTCAATTATATTCCTGTCGACCATGGACTTGCTTGATACTACTTTCTCAACTTTTTGAAAATCAATTGGATGGTTAAAATCTCTTACATGAATAAATAGAGCATTGGAATCTTGTCCAGTTCTAATGCTATATTTATGTTGTTTTAATCTTAGTTCGAGATTTTTACCAGTTTGACCGTAATAAACTTTATCGCAAATTTTACAAGGAATCTTATAGACACATCCATCAGCATTTTGGGGGGAATTCTTAATCAAAAGTTTTTTTACTGTATCAAGATTTTTGAATACAACTTTAATATTAAAAGTCTTAAGAAGAGAAGGCATATCAACCAAGTTTTCATGGTAAGGAGAACCAACATATTTTTAGTTGAATAAGGCTGGTTGCCCTTTTTTTGGATTATAAAAAGTGTTCCCAGCAACAAAATATCATCAACATATCTGAACCATTTAGCTAAATGGTTCAGATATGTTGATGATATTTTGTGTCTTATGCCCAAAAATGTAGATATACACCATTTTCTTGGAAAATTAAATAGCTTAGCCCATTCTATAAACTTTACTGTTGAGTTTGAAGAAAATAACTCATTGCCTTTTCTAGATGTTTTAATTATTAAGGGTAATAATGAATTCAAATTTAAAATTTACAGAAAACCTACAAATAACTGTTCCTATGTCCACTATTATTCCTCGCATCAAGGTAGAGTCAAACTGTCTGTTTTCTCATCAATGTTTTTGAGAGCTTTACGAATTTGTAGTCCTGAGTTCATAGATGAAGAAATATCCAAAATTTATGAAATAGGTAATGATTTAAAATACCCAAGAAATGTAATTGATAAATCTTTTAAAGTTGCTAGGAACACTTTTTATAATCCAAAAAAGGGCAACCAGCCTTATTCAACTAAAAATATGTTGGTTCTCCCTTACCATGAAAACTTGGTTGATATGCCTTCTCTTCTTAAGACTTTTAATATTAAAGTTGTATTCAAAAATCTTGATACAGTAAAAAAAACTTTTGATTAAGAATTCCCCCCAAAATGCTGATGGATGTGTCTATAAGATTCCTTGTAAAATTTGCGATAAAGTTTATTACGGTCAAACTGGTAAAAATCTCGAAATAAGATTAAAACAACATAAATATAGCATTAGAACTGGACAAGATTCCAATGCTCTATTTATCCATGTAAGAGATTTTAACCATCCAATTGATTTTCAAAAAGTTGAGAAAGTAGTATCAAGCAAGTCCATGGTCGACAGGAATATAATTGAATCTTGTTTCATAAAAAATATATATATATATATATATATATATATATATATATATATATATATATATATATATATATATATATATATATATAGGGAGGTACCACTTCTAGAACTGGATTTGGAGACCCTTATCCTCAGGGAAGGGAATAAACTTACCTCAGGGAAAACTCAAGGTTCTCCCGGGAGCTGTTTGAATATTTTCTCCTACCACCCCCTGTATTCTAGATTTTATGTGAACTTTAACAATAGACAGAATACATTGACAGGAAACGCAAGAATGAATACATTGGTACAATATATCAAAGATTATGAATCTCCTCCAGCTCCTTTGAAGTCGGACGCGAGCCCAGTATGCAGCAAGCATTTCCCCTCTGGATGGCCATGCTGAGGCGCTGGAACATGCAAGTGGCTGCCCTTGGGTCCCTGGTGGTGCCGATGAATCTGGAAGCCAGTTCTTTAAGGAAATGTGTAGCATTTTTTCCCCATGATCCCAAGATCTCCTATCCCACTGGGACAAATTGATACTCTTGGCTTATGTCCCTGTACCTGCCGATCTTTTACTCCTCCCTGTGATCAGCAGCTCCTCCCTGTCACCCGACACTGTGATGGATGTAGGTGTCAGCCAGCGTCGACACACAGGTATAGTCCCATGCTAAAAACTTGCCATTCTTCCAATGATAGACGGTGATCCCGTCGGGGCGGTTGCCTGGGTTGTGGGCGTTGTTGGCTGCTAGTGGTCGGGCTCCCTCTCAGCTGGGCATCCTGCTATAGCAAGACTTCTCTTTATGATGTCGTTTACTTTATTGTGTCTTGCGTGCCAGCCCTTGGATTTGGAACAGTTAAGATCATGTAGAACATATTGTGCATTGGCGCCAATATAAATATATTCCGTGTGAATTGGGGCAGCAAGGCGGAGAGCCACTGCAGTACTGAAGGTCTGAGGGTCGAGGCGTGTTCCCATTGCCGAAATGGGAACTGTTTGTTGGAAGTTCCCAGAGTGAGGTGCACGCACAGCTTGGAGATGGGCAGTCTCCCTGTCTGATGTTACAGCCTTAAGCATGATGGTAAGCACCTTTTCAGCGATGGGGCCATCCCATATTGACTGTAGGCCAGTGCTGCACTAGGTTTGGTGCTGGAGCAGCAAGAGTCTCCCATTCAGTGATGGCACTGACATAGCTAGAGTCTTGTATTCCTGCTGAGTCACTGAGGTTGTCCGGAATATTCGTTTTATGAACTCGCTTCATGCTATGGAAGAGGACAGGAAAGCTGGTAGGGCAATCTGAGAGGATTTGCGTACTCCCAGCCCCCCAGGCCTGACTGGAAGTGAGGCTTGCAACCCCTGTCCATCTTCAATGGAAATATTCAATACACACTCTAGCATGGTCTTAACGAGAGAGTCATATTCCTTGAGTTTCGGACTGTTGAAGGCTGGGGAGCATCTCAGGAAGTAGGTAAGTTTTGGGATTGACAGGCACCTGGTGAGTAGATAGAAGGCATCATGTGTACTGACGTCTTTCATCCTGCCTTCCATCGTCCTGAGGTCTGAGATTTTCTGTTCTAGGATCAGATCAATGGCATTGGGCCCAAGAGGGGCACCAAGAAGATTGCTGTTGGCTGGATCAATTGCTCGTGCTCCTGTTAAAACAGTACTAATGTTCTGGATCATCTGTCGATTGGTAGAAATTATTTCACATTTGGTGGGGATTAAAGATAGGCCCAGGATCTCTCCAATGTCTTTAATTTTTCCGATGTCCTCTAGGAAAGATTTTGTAGTGCCAGCTAGGGTACCATTATCCAAGAACCAGATATTGAGCTCACTGGAGAACTCTTCTGTGGCTTCTTTGACGACCAGACAGAATAGAAAGGGGGCAAGAGAGTCCCCCTGTTGCACACCCTCACATGAGTCACTTTTTATGGTCCCCAAACAATAGTTTAGAAGTCACACTATAATATGATTCTATGAAGGGAAAGAGGGAAAGGAAGTGTCTAGAAACTGTCTAGAAAGCGTTGGCAAAGTCCAATTTTATCAAGGCTTTTTCATTTGACATGTTGATGTATACTCGTGCTGCATGGCCAGCTGCTTCACAGCCTTGTTGAACACCAACACCGAACTGAGTTGGCTCCAACATTGCAGCAGCCTCTTGACTCACCATTCTTACTACAGCCTTGGCTACTAGGCGCCGAAGGGTGATACCCACTGCAATGGGCCTGATTCCTGCATCCTTTTCTCGGAGGGCACACAGTGAGGCACCATAAGGGTCTAATGGCCTCTGGGACACTGCCAGCCAGGCACACAGAAAATTTAGTGAGTTCAGCCAGCAACCCCTCTGAAACATCACCAAGTGCTGGATTGAGCATTTGTTTTAAGTGTTGCAGCCTTAAACCGATGAAACCTCCTGCTGAGTCCTGTGGATATGACATAGCAGCTTAATACACATCAGCTTCCTGTAGGGTTAAATGTTCTTCATCTGCTGCAATGTCAGGGAGGTCAGTGTTGGTACTGAGAACCCTGGGTGGATGTTTGTCCTTCAGGTGAGGTGAGGTGTCAGGTGTCCTGTTGTTGGCATTTGCCCGGCGGGAGACGGACGAGATTGTCATCTCTAGGGAATACATTTATTGCCCTAATAACATATGTTGCTAGTGACTTGGCCCTCCTTGGTGGGACAGCCAAACAGGCATTGCCAAATAACAGTAGATAGTACCAGCATCCATTGTTTACAGTGGCATCGTTGACATTCTTCAAGAGGTCAGCGAATTTGCTAGCAGCTTGAGGTCGAGCTGCTTTGGGGATGTGTATTAGCGTCTTGATGGATGTTAATTTGATTGAAGATTTTAGGTCCTCTGTAGAGGTGAAGTCAGGGTAGCTGTCAGCTCTGTCTGCTGAGAGAGGCTGTTAGTTATTCCCATTTGGAGCCCTCCGGAAGCTAAACATCCATTGTGTGCACGGATGTTGTCATTTGAGGGACTGAGTGCACATTCCCTGTGGCATACCTGGCAGATGCCTCGTGGAGATTCCTGGGAACCCGGAACATCTTGTGACATTGCTGACATCATGGGCATGGGAGGGCACCAGCTGTGGGATGATGGGTGATGGACAGCATGGATGCACGTGGGATGTGGGTGAGGGAGTAGCGAGTGGTAGTGGGAGTAATTAGTGGGGAGTAATTGGTCAGGCAGGCAGAAGCCCTAAACCAGGATGTGGGGAAGGGGCCAGGATTAAGGAGCGAGGGGAGTGGCCCTATCTTTTCACTAAGGATGTACATCACTGACTAACTTTTGATGATTGGTATACTCTCTTTAATCCATTTAGAGAAACTCTCGCCATTTGGCACACTAATCACCATGATCTCACTATTAACTGATGTGTTCTTCTGTTCAGCATCCATTGAGGGAGTTCTGAGAGACCACTTCCCCCCCCCAACCCCGGCTGAACACAGAGGGTAAACAAACCTCCACACCTCCACTGGCAGGATTCCCTCAAGACCAGCACTACTCCCCAACTCCCCGGAAGCACACTGAACTTTCACTGATACAGGAAAACGGTCTGATACTTTGTATAGAAAGGGGTTTAGTTATAGGTAATACATACTTTAAGAAAAAGGCGATAAATAAGTATACAAGATATGATGTAGGGCGAAATGACAGTAGTTTGTTGGATTATGTACTGGTAGATAAAAGACTGTTGAGTAGACTTTAGGATGTACATGTTTATAGAGGGGCCACAGATATATCAGATCACTTTCTAGTTGTAGCTACACTGAGAGTAAAAGGTAGATGGAATACAAGGAAAATAGAAGCATCAGGTAAGAGAGAGGTGAAGGTTTATAAACTAAAAGAGGAGGCAGTTAGGGTAAGATATAAACAGCTATTGGAGGATAGATGAGCTAATGAGAGCATAGGCAATGAGATCGAAGAGGTATGGGGTAGGTTTAAAAATGTAGTGTTAGTGTTCAGCAGAAGTTTGTGGTTACAGGAAAGTGGGTGTGGGAGGGAAGAGGAGCGATTGGTGGAATGATGATGTAAAGAGAGTAGTAAGGGAGAAAAAGTTAGCATATGAGAAGTTTTTACAAAGTAGAAGCGATGCAAGGAGGGAAGAGTATATGGAGAAAAAGAGAGAGGTTAAGAGAGTGGTGAAGCAATGTAAAAAGAGAGCAAATGAGAGAGTGGGTGAGATGTTATTAACAAATTTTGTTGAAAATAAGAAAAAGTTTTGGAGTGAGATTAACAAGTTAAGGAAGCCTAGAGAACAAATGGATTTGTCAGTTAAAAATAGGAGAGGAGAGTTATTAAATGGAGAGTTAGAGGTATTGGGAAGATGGAGGGAATATTTTGAGGAATTGTTAAATGTTGATGAAGATAGGGAAGCTGTGATTTGGTGTATAGGGCAAGGAGGAATGACATCTTGTAGGAGTGAGGAAGAGCCAGTTGTGAATGTGGGGGAAGTTCGTGAGGCAGTAGGTAAAATGAAAGGGGGTAAGGCAGCCGGGATTGATGGGATAAAGATAGAAATGTTAAAAGCAGGTGGGAATGTAGTTTTGGAGTGGTTGGTGCTATTATTTAATAAATGTATGGAAGAGGGTAAGGTACCTAGGGATTGGCAGAGAGCATGCATAGTTCCTTCTTATAAAGGCAAAGGGGATAAAAGAGAGTGCAAAAATTATAGGGGGATAAGTCTGTTGAGTATACCTGGTAATGTGTATGGTAGAGTTATTATTGAAAGAATTAAGAGTAAGACGGAGAAGAGGATAGCAGATGAACAAGGAGGCTTTAGGAAAGGTAAGGGGTGTGTGGACCAGGTGAACAGTATTTAGATAAGGCTAAAGAGGTTTTTGTGGCATTTATGGATTTGGAAAAGGCGTATGACAAGGTGGATAGGGGGGCAATGTGGCAGATGTTGCAGGTGTATGGTATAGGAGGTAGGTTACTGAAAGCAGTGAAGAGTTTTTACGAGGGTAGTGAGGCTCAAGTTAGAGTATGTAGGAAAGAGGGAGATTATTTCCCAGTAAAAGTAGGCCTTAGACAAAGATATGTGATGTCACTGTGGTAAATATATTAATAGATGGGGATGTAAGAGAAGTAAATGCGAGGGTCTTGGCAAGAGGCATGGAGTTAAAGGATAGAGAATCACACATAAAGTGGGAGTTGTCACAGTTGCTCTTTGCTGATGACACTGTGCTCTTGGGAGAATCTGAAGAGAAGTTTCAGAGGTTGGTGGATGAATTTGGTAGGGTATGTAAAAGAAGAAAATTAAAAGTGAATACAGGAAAGAGTAAGGTTAATAGGATAACAAAAAGATTAGGTGATGAAAGATTGGATATCAGATTGGAGGGAAAGAGTATGGAGGAGGTGAATGTATTCAGATATTTGGGAGTGGAAGTGTCAGTGGATAGGTCTATGAAAGATGAGATGAATCATAGAATTGATGAGGGGAAAAGGGTGAGCGGTGCACTTAGGAGTCTGTGGAAACCAAGAACTTTGTCCTTGGAGGTAAAGAGGGGAATGTATGAGAGTATAGTTTTACCAACGCTCTTATATGGGTGTGAAGTATGGGTGATGAATGTTGCAACGAGGAGAAGGCTGGAGGCAGTGGAGATGTCATGTCTGAGGGCAATGTGTGGTATGAATATAATGCAGAGAATTCATAGTTTGGAAGTTAGGAGGAGGTGCAGGATTGCCAAAACTGTTGTCCAGAGGGCTGAGGAAGGGTTGTTGAGGTGATTTGGACATGTAGAGAGAATGGAGCGAAACAGAATGACTTACAGAGTGTATCAGTCTGTAGTGGAAGGAAGGCGGGGTAGGGGTCGGCCTAGGAAAGGTTGGAGGGAGGGGGTAAAGGAGGTTTTGTGTGCGAGGGGCTTGGACTTCCAGCAGGCGTGCGTGAGCGTGTTTGATAGGAGTGAATGGAGACAAATGGTTTTTAATACTTGACGTGCTGTTGGAGTGTGAGCAAAGTAACATTTATGAAGGGGTTCAGGGAAACCGGCAGGCCGGACATGAGTCCTGGAGATGGGAAGTACAGTGCCTGCACTCTGAAGGAGGGGTGTTAATGTTGCAGTTTAAAAACTGTAGTGTTAAGCACCCTTCTGGCAAGACAGTGATGGAGTGAATGATGGTGAAAGTTTTTCTTTTTCGGGTCACCCTGCCTTGGTGGGAATCGGCCAGTGTGTTAATAAAATAAAAATAATTTAATAATATATTTATGCAGAGGATTGTCACGACTCTGTAATATCCAGTGGATACTCACGATGACCTCTGCTGAAACTGGCCCTTGCCAACCATGTTGGTTCTTCGTTTACACATAAAATGTATGGAGCACTACTCTGGCATGCCTGATAAGCTGAATTTGCCAAATAGGTTGAACTCCCTTAAAAATTAAACTTTTCCAAAAGATTATATTACATAATGATAAATAATCTAACTTAAAACCTTGCCTAACTTAAACTACCGTAATTTTTTTTTTTTTTTTTTTTTGCCTAAATTCTGATATATATATTCTTTGTTATGTTCAGAATATTTTCCTCTGATTTATGGCAAATACAAATTTTCATTGGGCTAATTTGGGAAAGTGCACCCTTGCCAAATAAGCCAAACTCGGTAATTCAGCTTAAATTTAATTAATATATATTGGGTCCATCTCTTGTGCAATATATGGAGTCCCTCAGAGAAATAAAATGCGTTCTAGAATAATCTAGAGACCCTAGAATCCACCTGAGCACTAGCTTTCTCCTACCACCCCATATATGCATTAATATTTTTTTCAGGCCCAAACATGAATACAAGAATACAGAATATCAAAGGCTATCCTCCAGCTCCTCTAAACCTTGACACGAGCCAAGTATACGGCAAGTATTTTCTTTCTACATGGCCACGCTAAAATGCTGGAACATGGAAGTGGCCACCCTAGAGTCCCTGATGACGCCAGTGAGTCAGTTCCCTAAAGAAACGTGTGACATTTTTTCGCCAGTTTGCAAATTGTTAAGCATTTCAAATTTCTTTTGTTGTCCACTGCATGTGGCAGGATTTGATGAAATAACTTTGAAAACAAGCCTGGTGATCTGGGGTGTGGGGTAACATCGTCTAGCTCCGGCTAGGTGCCCATACTTATGTGAGGTCTGGCTCTGTGGTACTGTGTATGCTGATGAAAAGTTTGCAGGTTTGAATCCTGCTGTGGGCGACTACCCTTGCATGCTTGAAATTGAAAAGACGATCTGCGGTCCGATTATATCGATAACCGCCCCGAGCAGCACTTTTCAAATGCCTGCACGTGTACACGGAGGAGACCACCAAGGCACGAATGTCTGAGAATGCCTGCCTGAGCTTTGAGGAATATAACGTGATGCTGCAGTCAAAACTTAGGTCCAGAACTGGTGCACCAGCTCATCAATACAGAATGAAGAAGGGTCCTCACAAAAAGCAGTATAAGTCCCAATTCACTCGTCCAAAATGCCAATGGGGGCTACGAGGCGGTCGGGAATACGTAGTGGATGTAAGAATAATAGAAAAGTGATCACTGTCATGCAAATCTGGGAGAAAAGACCAAGCATAATCAAGGGAAATTAACAAGGAACAGAAAGATCGATGCAAGAGACAGACTGAGTGCAACAGTCAAAATAGGTGGGAGTACCTGTATTTAAAACATGAAGATGAGAAGTGATAAGAGTCACCCAGTGATCACCACGAGAGTCACAGTGGGACCCTTCCCAAAGATGATAATGAGCTGTAAAATCTATCAACAAGATGGAAGGTGGCAGAGAAGAGATCAAGAACGCAACATCCGAGATACATAATGCACGGGAAGGGAAGCGATATAGAGAGCAAACTGTATACCACCTGTGAAAATAAATACAGGCTGCAGTATAATACAGCTGTTGAAATGGTATACCGATGCGCACAAGAAGCGCACATAGCCTGAAACGGGATGGATAACAGCTGAAAGAACTTTAGGCTCTTATAACCTGACACATACTGGGGAAAACTCAGATAGCAACACCTGGAGTTCTGCCTGATTACCCTTGAAGCCATGAATATTCCATTGTAAATAAGTCATTATTCACAAAGAGAGGTAGGCTAACAATGAGAAGCGATAAAATCTACGGGCTAGTAGGGTTAGTGAAGTCAATGTGTGGAGGCAATGGAAAGTGTGTAAGCAAGGAGGAATCAGAATGCTGTGAAGGAAAAGATTGCTGCAATTGTTGTGAAAAATAAAAAGGGGCATAAGGAGGAGCACTGGTGCCCATCAAGGGTTTTGTCTCCACAATTTAGTTGGAGATAGCATCAAGTGTTTCATCAGACAAGGAAGATGCCGATACCATGACTTCAGAGACAGGTGAGGTAGTGCAAGTAGAGATCGGGGAGACTATGGGGGGAACCAAAGAGGTCTGAGAAGGGAAGGGACTATGAATCTGGAGAAATGTGCTGGTGGGGACAGAAGAGTCTTGCGGTGGAGCAGGAGACAAAGGAGGCTGGAAGGGG
This sequence comes from Cherax quadricarinatus, assembly GCF_038502225.1. NCBI lineage: Eukaryota > Metazoa > Arthropoda > Malacostraca > Decapoda > Parastacidae > Cherax > Cherax quadricarinatus. The sequence goes on from NW_027195607.1 coordinate 94,021, forward strand.
ACTGGGGAAGAAGTCTGGGGAAGAACAGAAGAAGAGGGGACCACACGACGAGGGGATGAACCTCCACCTATGTGTGAGAGTTAGAAAGGGGGTGAGAACTAGGCACCAAGGCAGGAAAGGAGAACTGTTGGGGAATTGTAAGCACTGGAGGAAAGAGAAGAGACTTGAGCTTAAGAGACAGGTTCAACTTCGCAGGTGATAGGCACGAAGAAGGTGCAAGGCCTCGCAGACTAAGAAGCTAGTGGGCGAGACGAAGAAGTAGAAGTAAGAAGAAGTAAGGAGGTGGGGGATTCAGAGGGTAAAACCGCAAAAGAATTAGAGACATGGCACCAGAGGAGCTGGTAGGTGGAGGGACCATTAATGTTTGAGGTTTCCTAGTTACTCGAGAATAAGGAACACGGGGAAGATTTCCCTGAAGGCAGAGCCGAGAGACAGCCATAACATAAGTAAGGCCTTTGCTATCCTTAAGACAACGGATTTCTCGTTCATTACGATAGACCTGACATCAGAGGAAAAAAAAATGAGTTTCATTGCAATTAAGACAAGTGGGTGGAAGACTACGAAATGTATCAGCATGATCCGCAGCACTGCAGATCGATCACTCTGCTGTAGACCTACAGTATTTAGCGGGATGTCCAAAGCACTAGAAATTTCGATACTCTTGGGGGGTAGGGACCACTTTATGGACCCCTGGGCGATGGCCCACTATGTGAATGGAGGACGGGAGTTCACAGCAGTCAAAGGTTAAGAGAGTGATGTTACTGGGAAAGCACTTCTGCCAGCGAGCAGACAGGACATGTGTATCCACTTTGAGAATTGGAAGGTTCTGAAGGGCTAATTGATGCAAAATATTGTCACTGCAAGATAGAAAAATCACACTGTACATTAGTACCACTGCAAGAATTGGGAGTAGCATGCTTGTGAACTCTGATAGGAACGTTATCAATGGAAGTAAGGTAGGAAAGATCATGAGCTTGTTCTGCATTCTGAATTGTAGCGATGTGCATACCATTCCAAATACGCGAAAGGATATATTTTGGCCAACGTATCGTAAAAGAGCTTTAACAATACTATGGTCTGAAAGATAATCAGTTGGAGATGTTGGTTGTAGGGAAAAGAATTTGGTCCACTGTGTACCTGGAGTTTACCTGGAGAGAGTTCCGGGGGTCAACGCCCCCGCGGCCCGGTCTGTGACCAGGCCTCCTTAGGTCAGTGTCCCAGGATGCGACCCACACCAGTCGACTAACACCCAGGTACCCATTTTACTGATGGGGAACATAGACAACAGGTTGAAAGAAACACGTCCAATGTACCTACTCTGGCTGGGAATCGAACCCAGGCCCTCACCGTGTGAAGCGAGAGTGTTGTGTAGATCGTTTCTAGGTGAAATGAGCAGAAATCGAAGAACTCTCATGAGCAAATTGTCTGGAGCATTTAGGCGTAGGACCTTGGGTGGCCCGACCTGATGCAGGTTGGAAATTCGAAAACCATCGTACCGTATTCGGGGAAGCCTGACACATAGTTAAAGGTGTGCAAGAGGCAGAGACACTGGGAAACGGGTGGAGCCTCAGCACCTGGCATCCTAGTCGAGCTCTATGCTAGTCATGTTCTATGCTAGTTGGGCTAATCGCTCAATTAGCATCATTGTTTAAGGGGAGGGAAAAGGCTTTTCAGCTTTACTATCACTTCTTAAAACATTCCTTGACAACTACTATATACCGATTGGACGGACAGGTGCCTCTTCAAGCTGGCATTTCAGGATGAGACTTCGCTCCTAAATGCACTCTGATGTCTATTACTAAGACTCTTTTCTATTTGTATGTATTACTCCTAAAGAAACATTTGTAATTAGAAACACTTGAAGTACCTTCACCCACATCCCTCCTGTAGTTGTTGTTCGTTGGTGATCGCTTGTTTTGTGACTAGTTACAACAGTACAAGGTAAATATAATGGCTGTTATATCTTGTTCACTCCCGTGTGTTATCCTTGTGTTGGCAGGTGAAGGTAGTTGATGCAGAGGGTCAGGTGGTCCGTATAGGAGAGGCAGGAGAGCTGTGTGTCAGGGGTTACTGTAACTTTCAAGGTTACTGGGGAGACCCGGAGAAGACTCAAGAAACTATAGGTGGTGACAGGTGGTTGAAAACTGGGTAAGTAACGTGTTTACATGTAGATAACTGGAATATTTGACACCAGTGCTACAGCTGCTGCTGCTGCTTCTTCTGCTTCTGATTCTTCTACTTCTGCTGCTCCCTGTGCCGCCTCACTACACACCACTGTCACTACACCACACTACCACTATACCACACACCACTACCACTATACCACACACCACTACCACTATACCACACACCATTACCACTATGTTACAAAAAGCGTCTTATGCAGACAACTCCAGAGCTTGCTAGAGTGTGAACAGATTCATCCTCCTCTAACAGCTAGCCTGTCCCTGGTTTTGTAACAAGACGTTATAAATTATGCTGGTCAACAATTTTTGAAAAGTTGTTTGCTTCTTAAACGAGATAAGTTAATTCTTATGTATTTTCATGTCCTGAATCCAAATATCACCTTGAAAAATGTCTATTGTTTATAGGTTTAAAGATAAGAGACATGTAATATTTGATTATTTTATTATAATGTACAATATGTGCTGGTATGTTTTAAACTCTAATACGTACCTACTCTCTGTCTTTATGCTTGACACTTATAGTGGGCTAAAGAATCATCTCTTGCCAATGTCCAGCAATATTCTGCAAGCATTCGTGTGCCCCATTTGCCCTGGTACCATTTTTCCATGGTTGAAATATTTTGGTGAAACCTTTCATCATGTTTGTCACTAACTGTCCCACAGTTCGCTGGAGAAAAGTATAAATATGAGTCCAAAATGTGGATTTTAAGTGACATGTTGCATCCCACGATCTTGTAAGCCTTGATGAGGTTTTCCACCAACTCTTCATTGTTGCCTTCCCTTCTGTTTTCCAGAAATCCCTTCGCCATTAACTTGAATGCTTCCCAAGCAGTTTTTCTCCTACCCATGAAGGTCTGATTCAAAGTCACCATCTTTAAGAAGCTCTCGAATCTGAGGACCATTGAAGACTCCCTCTCTTATCATAGCGTCGCTCAGTGAAGGGAATTTTGATGTTACGTACCTGACTCCCTGACCGCATTTGTCCATAGCTTTTACAAAGTTTCCAACATCTTCGTATAACTTCATTAATTATAATACTCTCTATTACACCTGGTATGTTAGTTTAAAGATATTCAAAATTATATCATTAAAACTAGTAATATCTTCGTACGAACCGACTTACATTCATGCCGACCACAAATGCCTTCAAAAGGCGTTTCACTGAGTGTCGGACAGCAAGTTCAGTCTCGTATATAAAGATGTACTCTATACCAACCACAAACTAAGGCAAAAGCCTGGGGCTGCCACTACCACTACACCACACTTCCACTTTACCACACCACACTACCACTACACCACACTTCCACTTCGCTACACCACACTACCACTATACACAAATAACCTGCACATAGAAGGGAGGAGCTTACGACGACGTTTTGGTCCGACTTGGACCATTTACAAAGTCACACTAACAAGAAGTGGAGCAGGACAGGTATATATTGGCAGGAAGAGATGGTGGTGGTGGTGGTGGTCGTAGTAGTAGTAGTAGTAGTGGTAGTGATAGTAGCAGTGGGGAATTAAGGAGGAGGAGGAGCCAGTCAAATACAAGGAAAGGGGAGCAGTGCAAGGGAGCTAGGTGCCCACAGAGAGAGAGCAAGTGCACAGAGGTGGGGAGGAGGGGAAGTAATGAACTAAATAATGAAAGAACAGAATCACAAGACAGAAGAAAGACAACCCAGAAGAGAAAAGAAAAAAGGAAAGACGAAAGGGGAAGAGGGAGAAGAAGAAAAAAGGAGAAATCAGGTTAAGTCACGGGTGTTCTGAAGTTTGGAGCATTTTACAATGTAGTGGGAGAGGAAGGCATCTACAGAGACGAAGCCAGGACTAAGATTCATACAAGGAAAGTTGCGAATTAGGGAGGATTCAACCAGACAGCGACTGTTAAAGTTGGAAGTAGGGAACACAGTTTTAGCAGAAGACCAGTCAATGGGATGGCTATGATCTCTGACGTGACAGAAAAGAGCATTATTAGTGTCGGCAAGCCTAACACTATTTTTGTGCTCCCTAAGTCTGTCAGAAAGAGATCGACCAGTTTCTCCAAAGTACTGAAGAGGACTGGAGGAGAAAGAAATAGAGTAGACACCAGGAACATCTGTAGAGGGAGGAGAGGTATGAACGAGATTAGTGCGAAGAGTGTTAGTCTGGCGGAAAGTAAGTTGTTTTAGGAACGGAGAGAATTGTTGAGATTAGAAAAAAACGGAAATGTAGGGAAGGTAGAGGAGAGAAGAGTTCCCAGGAGTAGAGAGTTTGGAAGACAAGAAATTACGTTTAGCACGTGACAAGGCAGAGTCTATGAAATGGGAAGGGTAGCCAAGACGGGAAAACGAATTATGAAGAGTAAGCTTCTCTCCTCTATGTGCTAGTTATTTGTGTATCGTTCCAGTCACGGTATTGTGCTTTTTTTGTTATTCACACTACCACTACACCACACTACTACACCACACTACCACTACACCACACTACCACTACACCACACTACCACTACACCACACTACCACTACACTACCACTACACCACACTTCCACTTCACTACACCACACTTCCACTACACTACACTACCACTACACCACACTACCACTACACTACATTACCACTACACCACACTTCCACTTCACTACACCACACTTCCACTACACTACCACTACACTACATTACCACTACACCACACTTCCACTTCACTACACCACACTTCCACTACACTACACTACCACTACACCACACTACCACTACACTACACTACCACTACACCACACTACCACTACACTACACTACCACTACACCACACTTCCACTTCACTACACCATACTACCACTACACCACACTACCATTACACCACACCACCACTACACAAACACCAATACCACATTCCACCACCACCATAGGGGTCCCACAACGCTTGAAGAGTGACAGGTAATCAGGTTTAATTAAGGGACGTGGTAGGGAAGCTTCAGTCCTCTGAATGACGAGCTTATTATTATTATTATTAAAGATTAGCCGGTATTCTCCCGGCTCGGGCCTTTTCCAAGTGGTGGCCCGGCCTTGGCTCCCTCTTTAGGGAGTGTCTGAGACCTAAGTCTCCCATGGGAGGAGGCACAAGTACCTCCTCATCTTTGGGACCAACTGTCCCCAGGCCTAGCCACAAGCTAGGCCTCTCTGGTCTGCCATCCCCGCCACAAAGGAGCGAATGGGAATGACAGTCTTATGAGCTAAAGGCTCGGGCTCAGGCACCTACCCTGCCCTAGAAGGGTTAGGCATGGTGTCGATCTCTGAATCACGAGCTTCACCGGTATCCAGGTACCTTGAAGAACATCACCTCTCATGATGAGGTGCATTAATGTTGGGATATTTTCCCTTTTGTCAAAATTTACTGTAATTTCTCTCATTCGTGGAAAGAATTATTTTTATTATTTGTGAATTTTGAATAATTAACTGTCATGAGTTTATCATGTCATGTGATGATTATTACTCAAATATTAGAGTAAATTCATTATATAGCTCCATGTAAATGGAAGACAGTAAGGTTTGTTCCAAGGGAGGGAAGGAAAGTTCTGATTTATTTAATCAAGAGCCTGAAGTTTCTTCCCATTAAGGGTCTTATGTTAATTTAGTAAGTGTTACAAATTAATGTTCACTAACTTACGGTACTCAGCATTAATTGCACATTGTGTTTTTATTTTGAGTTTTTATAATAAGTTATAAGGCTGGTTATTTGTTGACAGTGATCTGGCCATCCTGCAGCCAGATGGATACGGTAAGATTATTGGCCGTATCAAGGACATGATTATCCGCGGCGGTGAGAATATCTACCCAGCAGAAGTGGAGAACTGCCTCTTAAGACACCCAAGTATTATTGAAGCTCAGGTTTGTATACTTCTCCTCTAATAGGATTTTTTTTATACGTATTTGATATTTTATCATATCACGCTTACTTGTTTTCGTGCTGGCAGTAGCCGAGTGAGTGTAGGGCAGTGAAAAAGCCTTCTGCTTTCCTATCCCTAATTTGTACACCTAAAATAATACTCTACAGTTCTTAATCTAGACAGAAGTACATAGTTCTCACAGAAAGCCTCGATGTAAACTTCCAAGTCCTTTGTCATCTGTTTTTCTTTGTGCTCTGGTGTACCTGTTCATCAATTAGTTTATCTCTTGAGAATAAATTAAAACAGTAATGTATTGATGATCCAGGTGTTTGGTGTTCCGGATGACAGAATGGGTGAAGAAGTGGCTGTTTGGATCCGAAAAGCTGATGATGATGAACTAAACGCCACTACTCTCAAGCGGTGGTGTAAAGGAAAGGTGGGTGTATTATTATATTAATGGGGAAGCTATAAAATCGTTCGGGTCACACAGCACATGGGGAATGAGTGGTAATGGTGTTTGATACAAGAAGGGGGAACGCAGCTTCATATTTTTTAATCAAGAGCCCTCCATCATCATCAAGGCACTTGTTACGTTGGTTTAACGTCCCTCTCACTATATGTTCTGGTCTGGGATAGCTCACTAACACCCAAAAACGTTCTAGAAGTCTAACTCGATAGTACCCTGGTGATGGACCAGGTGCTTCAGCTCCTTCAGTACCCTCCTTAATAGTACCCTGGTGGTGGACCAGGTGCTTCAGCTCCTTCAGTACCCTCCTTAATAGTACCCTGGTGATGGACCAGGTGCTTCAGCTCCTTCAGTACCCTCCTTAATAGTACCCTGGTTGTGGACCAGGTGCTTCAGCTCCTTCAGTACCCTCCTTAATAGTACCCTGGTTGTGGACCAGGTGCTTCAGCTCCTTCAGTACCCTCCTTAATAGTACCCTGGTGATGGACCAGGTGCTTCAGCTCCTTCAGTACCCTCCTTAATAGTACCCTGGTGATGGACCAGGTGCTTCAGCTCCTTCAGTACCCTCTTTAATAGTACCCTGGTGATGGACCAGGTGCTTCACCTCCTTCAGTACCCTCCTTAATAGTACCCTGGTGGTGGACCAGGTGCTTCAGCTCCTTCAGTACCCTCTTTAATAGTACCCTGGTGGTGGACCAGGTGCTTCAGCTCCTTCAGTACCCTCTTTAATAGTACCCTGGTGATGGACCAGGTGCTTCACCTCCTTCAGTACCCTCTTTAATAGTACCCTGGTGGTGGACCAGGTGCTTCACCTCCTTCAGTACCCTCCTTAATAGTACCCTGGTGATGGACCAGGTGCTTCACCTCCTTCAGTACCCTCCTTAATAGTACCCTGGTGGTTAACCAGGTGCTTCACCTCCTTCAGTACCCTCCTTAATAGTACCCTGGTGATGGACCAGGTGCTTCAGCTCCTTCAGTACCCTCTTTAATAGTACCCTGGTGGTGGACCAGGTGCTTCACCTCCTTCAGTACCCTCCTTAATAGTACCCTGGTGATGGACCAGGTGCTTCACCTCCTTCAGTACCCTCCTTAATAGTACCCTGGTGATGGACCAGGTGCTTCACCTCCTTCAGTACCCTCCTTAATAGTACCCTGGTGATGGACCAGGTGCTTCAGCTCCTTCAGTACCCTCCTTAATAGTACCCTGGTGATGGACCAGGTGCTTCAGCTCCTTCAGTACCCTCTTTAATAGTACCCTGGTGATGGACCAGGTGCTTCACCTCCTTCAGTACCCTCCTTAATAGTACCCTGGTTGTGGACCAGGTGCTTCACCTCCTTCAGTACCCTCCTTAATAGTACCCTGGTTGTGGACCAGGTGCTTCACCTCCTTCAGTACCCTCCTTAATAGTACCCTGGTGGTGGACCAGGTGCATCAGCTCCTTCAGTACCCTCCTTTATAGTACCCTGGTTGTGGACCAGGTGCTTCACCTCCTTCAGTACCCTCCTTAATAGAACCCTGGTGGTGGACCAGGTGCATCAGCTCCTTCAGTACCCTCCTTAATAGTACCCTGGTGGTGGACCAGGTGCTTCAGCTCCTTCAGTACCCTCCTTAATAGTACCCTGGTGATGGACCAGGTGCTTCAGCTCCTTCAGTACCCTCCTTAATAGTACCCTGGTGGTGGACCAGGTGCTTCAGCTCCTTCAGTACCCTCCTTAATAGTACCCTGGTGATGGACCAGGTGCTTCAACTCCTTCAGTACCCTCCTTAATAGTGCCCTGGTGGTGGACCAGGTGCTTCAGCTCCTTCAGTACCCTCCTTAATAGTACCCTGGTGATGGACCAGGTGCTTCAGCTCCTTCAGTACCCTCCTTAATAGTACCCTGGTGATGGACCAGGTGCTTCAGCTCCTTCAGTACCCTCCTTAATAGTACCCTGGTGGTGGACCAGGTGCTTCAGCTCCTTCAGTACCCTCCTTAATAGTACCCTGGTGATGGACCAGGTGCTTCAGCTCCTTCAGTACCCTCTTTAATAGTACCCTGGTGATGGACCAGGTGCTTCAGCTCCTTCAGTACCCTCTTTAGTAATACCCTGGTGATGGACCAGGTGCTTCAGCTCCTTCAGTACCCTCCTTAATAGTACCCTGGTGATGGACCAGGTGCTTCAGCTCCTTCAGTACCCTCCTTAATAGTACCCTGGTGATGGACCAGGTGCTTCAGCTCCTTCAGTACCCTCTTTAGTAATACCCTGGTGATGGACCAGGTGCTTCAACTCCTCCTTATAATTATGGGTTATCAAAACTTATTCTTTTCGTAAAACTGAAGGTGGGTTGGGCAAATCTTTTTCTTAGTGGGTTTGGTTGTTGGAAGGACCTGCCTAGTATTGGCCAGTACCCTTACCAGTACCCTGATCAACCAAGCAGTTACCGCTCGCTGCTTGTATTCCAACATTTGAACCACACCCCGGCTGATCTGGCACCGACTTGAAGTATATGTCCAGCTTTCTCCTGAAGGCAGCCAAGGGTCTATTGGTAATTCTGCTTATGCCTGGTGGGAGGCTGTTGAACAGACTTGGACCCCGGTCACCCTGCTGCAGTGTTCCTCTTTTCTTGTGTTAACTCATCCTTTGTAACCTATCCTGCCTTCAGTTCAGACAAGAGGTTAAACCATTTGCATACAATATACCTATATATCTATATATATTCAGTGGAAAAGTGTTCACAGAATGTACATTTGACAATTAATCTGGTCCGGCGGATGCATTTCCGGCCCAGCCCTGGCATCGTAGTAGTTCAGAACCCTTAGTATTGGGTTCTGAACCACTCCACGAGCCTGGATCCTAGTCACCAAGTACCACCTTAGAACAGTTTCTCCGTGGTATTTCCTTCCTGGTCGTTTTGATACACTATCAACCCTGAGACACACTTTCCTGTACATCAAATCCCTGACATAGGTCTTACCTCCTGGACAACTCACATGTTGCTCCGAGGAGTCTGCTTCTCCCAGCATTGGCTTCCAGGATAATGACGGAGACTCGGCCAGTAGCGCCATCACACCAACACCAAGTAAACTAAATAACATCCACAACCACATTTATTCCAGACTTTTGGATTAATACTCCCCAAACTCTACAACTCTTTTAAACCTAGTAGTAATAATAATAGTATGCTTTGAAAGTACTGCTGATACAATTAATTATTATAAAAAATTATTAGTGTTTTGTTTACCAGTGGGCTGTAGGTCATTCACACAAGAATGAGTAATTCTTAACCTTGAATCAAGTCAGCAGTGACCCTGACAGTTCGTTATAACCAAGTATCACAAATATAGGGTCATTTCCTGTTATTTACACTATTGCAGCTAGGGTTCTGCTAGTGGGTCATACAACCCCACAACAGCACCTCCCTTGAAGGGTAAGAGAGACGTTGGTATCGTTGTTTGGTATTTTTGGTTGAATCACAGAATATGTGGTGGCAAGTATTCATTGACATTTCTTCATTATCTCTAAAAGAGATAAAATAGATTATGTGAATACTGAATATTTTTAACATACTGGTCGTCTCCCACCGAGGAAGGATGACCCAAGGAAAGAGGAGACACATTCACTGTCATTAAATATGTGAAAACTTATGAATATTTTTCCCCTGAAATGCTGTATATATTATGGGCTATTCAGTCCTTTATATTGTATTTCTGGATATTTTTAAAAAATATTTTTCAGATATCCACATCACTCAGTTCTCACATTAAATATGTTCAATGTTTTATTACCATTTTTTTTAATTTATTTCAGATGGCACACTACAAGGTGCCTCGCTATATTATGTTTAAGGAAGAATTCCCCAAAACTGTGACTGGCAAGATCCAGAAGTTCGTCATGAGAGACATCACTGTAAAGGAACTAAACTTGAAGTAAATGACTCACGAAATCGTAATAACACGATTGTAAACAAACCATACCACGGGTGGGGTTTGAACCTAGCTGGCTGGCCCAGTGGCTAACGCGACGGTCTGGAGTTTAGAGACTCTGATCGCGGGTTAAAACCCCACCCGTGGTATGGTTTGAACTAAATGTCTTACCTGGTATAAAATGAATTTATGCCTTAAATACTACATCAATTGTTGTGTATTATGCTCTTATATATCATCAAGGGAAGTAACTTGATGCCGGTGATATATAACATTATTTACTACAAGTACATGTACAAGGTATACAGACCATAGCTGACATCAGTGACATACTACTATATAGAAAGTCGCTTGTTATGCTGAGCATTTCCCGCAAATTAGGTCAGTTTTGTCCCAGGATGCGACCCACACCAGTCCACTAACACCCAGGTACCAAATTTACTGATGGGTGAACAGGGACAACAGGTTTAAGGAAACATGCCCAGTGTTTTCACCCTTGCCGGGAATCGAACCACGGACCCTCAGCGTGTGAAGCGAGAGCTTTGCCTGCCAGGGGTTTTATCTTGAAGGAACTGGACTTATCGCTTCAGTCCTTGGTTTGAACCTGATTGATTCTCTTTTCCCCGTCGCATCCCCCTGTGTGTTTAGTGCTTTCCCTGAAGGAACTAAATATGTATGTACTGGAGTCTAATAATATAATATAAGCAAACTTATCGAACCCTCTATGATATACCTGATATACACACTGTGATATACCTGATATACCACTGTAACATACCTGATATACCACTGTGATATACCTAATATACACACTGTGATGTACCTGATATACCCACTGTGATATACCTGATATACTCAATGTGATATACCTGATATATTCACTGTGATATACCTGATATACTACTGTGATATACCTGATATACTCACTGTGATATACCTGTTATACCACTGTGATATACCTGATATACTCACTGTGATGTACCTGATATACCCACTGTGATATACCTGATATACTCACTGTGATATACCTGATATATTCACCGTGATATACCTGATATACCACTGTGATATACCTGATATACTCACTGTGATATACCTGATATACCACTGTAATATACCTGATATACTCACTGTGATATAACTGATATACCACTGTGATATAACTGATATACCACTGTGATATAACTGATATACCACTGAAATACATATCATTGGTATATATACCACTATACAGAGATTATTTTAACAATTTCAAAGCAATACTATTGGTATAATTATGTTAGCTTTGATATAATCTAAATTAAAGTTTAATGTATTATGATTAAAACATTTCTTTGTTCAAATTTTGAAAGAGAACAAAGATACCAAAATTATAACTAAGAAAATAATAAAATTATGCAAAACAAATGTTTTTCGTATAATCTAATTTATATTCTAGATGATATATAGTTTTCATAGATTTTGAATTAGATTCAAGAATCTGATTTCATTATAAACTGATTGATTGCAAAATACAGAAAAGATACATCTACATTCAGGAGCTTGATTAGTAACTATGAGGAAGGCGACCTGAAGGAAGGTGGTAATCCAACTCAAGAGTTGGTGAATGGATCGACTCGGTTCGACTCTAAATACGTTCCTCCGTTTGGCCATTTGGGAATATTCCTTCACGAATTACGGCTCTGAGGTTGAAGGAAAAGGGAGCGTTCTCCTTCTCATTCAGTTGAGGACCTCGGTGGTGGTAGTGGCAGCCGTGAGAGGTCCCGGTCTCCGGCCTCATGTATCCTTAGGTGCTGGGAGTATCCTGAGAAGCTGCTATTGGTACTGGGAGGTGGCTGGCAAACGGGTTATTTCTCTTGGTGGCTTTCATGTTAAGTGCCTCTAATGTCGGCTGAGCCTGGCTCGGTGCCATCCTGTAGTGCTGGTTTGCTGGTAAAAAGGCGAGTGTAGGGAGTGGTTTGCATCAGCAAGAACACTACATGCCATGTGGAAAGTTAGCTAGTTTAATATCTTTATAATGCACACCATACCTATTCTGTGGGCGGTAGTCAAAAGATTACAGAGGTACATAATGGGTCCAGGGACTGAACCCTAAAGTTATGATCGTTGAACTAGTCACAAAAGTAATGAACTCCAGGTAGATCTGGTCACAGTCATGGCAAGTTACGAAGGTAATGAACCACCTATACTCCTATATGTGATTACAATCATGAACAACCATGCAGAGAGGGATATCCTCTTTTTATTTTTGTTTGTCCTCGGAGCTCTGTTTCCCCCCCTCTCTGCACCTTTTTATTACTAAAATTAAAGAAAAAAGAAATATCTTAATCATATACAGTCGTATCTATGTTTTGCCTCCTTCCAGGTCCCTCCTGACCCTATACCACCTAACTGATCCAGGATTGGCCACGGACCTTCGGACTTGGTACTACTTTTGAGCAGGACATCATTGCCTGACTTCACTTCCTCTTACCCCTTTTGATACTTCTGACCTAAGCTCGACTTTGACCATTTTCCCAGTTTTTCCGACGACAATGTGAAAATTTTTGGATCGTTTGCATATCGTGGGATGGATTGGCTCGAAGCCTTCGTCCAAAGGCTGTCATCCTATAATCATAATTCTGACACTGTTGTTACTGATATTTCTCGCTCTCTAAACTGTATTTCAAAAACACTCCTCGATAAATTTCTTTACACTTTGGCCAACAACATCTACTGCTTACCTCACCGACAATAGCATTAGCAAAGCACCCTACCTACCCGGAGTCTACCTGAAGGGTATTCCGGGGATCAACGCTCCGGCCTTCCGGTGGATCAGGGCCTGATCAACTAGGCTGTTACAGCTGACCATAATAATTTATCTTCTAGTCCTCCCCCCTTGCCTTAACCGTGGAGAGGCTCACCCTTCATGTTCCCGCCACTGTCTGGTTTTCCTACGGAAACTCGAAATCAGTTTTCTATGGCAGTGTCTCACCTGAACCTTAAAGGAATATATCCGCGGCTCTCTTATTCCAGAGTTGCTCAACATCCTCAAATCTTTGCTGTACCGCCTTTCACTGTCATCCTGTGTCCATCCCTTCTGGAATCTTCACTTGTGATGTTCCTATCTCTTCGCCTTCTCCCATCCTTCCTCCTCCGTCTTCTGCTCTACACGTTTCTCCGTCCTCACTGTGGTGCAGTTGTCAGCACTGATGCTTCTGAAGCACCAGACACTGTGGTGCAGTTGTCAGCACTGATGCTTCTGAAGCACCAGACACTGTGGTGCAGTTGTCAGCACTGATGCTTCTGAAGCGCCTAACTCTGGTGCAGTTGTCAGCACTGATGCTTCTGAAGCACCAGACATTGTGGTGCAGTTGTCAGCACTGATGCTTCTGAAGCACCAGACACTGTGGTGCAGTTGTCAGCACTGATACTTCTGAAGCACCAGACACTGTGGTGCAGTTGTCAGCACTGACGCTTCTGAAGCACCAGACACTGTGGTACAGTTGTCAGCACTGATGCTTCTGAAGCACCAGACACTGTGGTGCAGTTGTCAGCACTGACGCTTCTGAAGCGCCTGACTCTGGTGCAGTTGTCAGCACTGACGCTTCTGAAGCGCCTGACTCTGGTGCAGTTGTCAGCACTGACGCTTCTGAAGCGCTTAACTCTGGTGCAGTTGTCAGCACTGACGCTTCTGAAGCGCCTGACTCTGGTGCAGTTGTCAGCACTGACGCTTCTGAAGCACCAGACACTGTGGTGCAGTTGTCAGCACTGATGCTTCTGAAGCACCAGACACTGTGGTGCAGTTGTCAGCACTGATGCTTCTGAAGCGCCAGACACTGTGGTGCAGTTGTCAGCACTGATGCTTCTGAAGCACCAGACACTGTGGTGCAGTTGTCAGCACTGATGCTTCTGAAGCACCAGACACTGTGGTGCAGTTGTCAGCACTGGTACTTCTGAAGCGCCAGACACTGTGGTGCAGTTGTCAGCACTGATGCTTCTGAAGCACCAGACACTGTGGTACAGTTGTCAGCACTGATGCTTCTGAAGCACCAGACACTGTTGTGCAGTTGTCAGCACTGATGCTTCTGAAGCACCAGACACTGTGGTGCAGTTGTCAGCACTGATACTTCTGAAGCACCAGACACTGTGGTGCAGTTGTCAGCACTGATGCTTCTGAAGCGCCAGACACTGTGGTGCAATTGTCAGCACTGATGCTTCTGAAGCACCAGACACTGTGGTGCAGTTGCCAGCACTGATGCTTCTGAAGCGCCTGACTCTGGTGCAGTTGTCAGCACTGGTGCTTCTGAAGCACCAGACACTGTGGTGCAGTTGTCAGCACTGATGCTTCTGAAGCACCAGACACTGTGGTACAGTTGTCAGCACTGATGCTTCTGAAGCACCAGACACTGTGGTGCAGTTGTCAGCACTGGTGCTTCTGAAGCACCAGACATTGTGGTGCAGTTGTCAGCACTGATGCTTCTGAAGCGCCAGACATTGTGGTGCAGTTGTCAGCACTGACGCTTCTGAAGCACCAGACATTGTGGTGCAGTTGTCAGCACTGATGCTTCTGAAGCACCAGACATTGTGGTGCAGTTGTCAGCACTGATGCTTCTGAAGCACCAGACATTGTGGTGCAGTTGTCAGCACTGATGCTTCTGAAGCACCAGACATTGTGGTGCAGTTGTCAGCACTGATGCTTCTGAAGCACCAGACACTGTGATGCAGTTGTCAGCACTGATGCTTCTGAAGCGCCTGACTCTGGTGCAGTTGTCAGCACTGATGCTTCTGAAGCACCAGACACTGTGGTGCAGTTGTCAGCACTGATGCTTCTGAAGCACCAGACACTGTGGTGCAGTTGTCAGCACTGGTACTTCTGAAGCACCAGACATTGTGGTGCAGTTGTCAGCACTGATGCTTCTGAAGCGCCTGACTCTGGTGCAGTTGTCAGCACTGATGCTTCTGAAGCACCAGACACTGTGGTGCAGTTGTCAGCACTGATGCTTCTGAAGCACCAGACACTGTGGTGCAGTTGTCAGCACTGATGCTTCTGAAGCACCAGACACTGTGGTGCAGTTGTCAGCACTGATGCTTATGAAGCACCAGACACTGTGGTGCAGTTGTCAGCACTGGTGCTTCTGAAGCACCAGACACTGTGGTGCAGTTGTCAGCACTGATGCTTCTGAAGCACCAGACACTGTGGTGCAGTTGTCAGCACTGATGCTTCTGAAGCACCAGACATTGTGGTACAGTTGTCAGCACTGATGCTTCTGAAGCGCCAGACACTGTGGTGCAGTTGTCAGCACTGATGCTTCTGAAGCACCAGACATTGTGGTACAGTTGTCAGCACTGATGCTTCTGAAGCGCCAGACACTGTGGTGCAGTTGTCAGCACTGATGCTTCTGACGCACCAGACATTGTGGTACAGTTGTCAGCACTGATGCTTCTGAAGCGCCAGACACTGTGGTGCAGTTGTCAGCACTGATGCTTCTGAAGCGCCTGACTCTGGTGCAGTTGTCAGCACTGGTGCTTCTGAAGCGCCAGACACTGTGGTGCAGTTGTCAGCACTGATGCTTCTGAAGCACCAGACACTGTGGTACAGTTGTCAGCACTGATGCTTCTGAAGCACCAGACACTGTGGTGCAGTTGTCAGCACTGGTGCTTCTGAAGCGCCAGACACTGTGGTGCAGTTGTCAGCACTGATGCTTCTGAAGCACCAGACACTGTGGTGCAGTTGTCAGCACTGGTGCTTCTGAAGCACCAGACACTGTGGTGCAGTTGTCAGCACTGATGCTTCTGAAGCACCAGACACTGTGGTGCAGTTGTCAGCACTGATGCTTCTGAAGCGCCAGACACTGTGGTGCAGTTGTCAGCACTGATGCTTCTGAAGCGCCTGACTCTGGTGCAGTTGTCAGCACTGATGCTTCTGAAGCACCAGACACTGTGGTGCAGTTGTCAGCACTGGTGCTTCTGAAGCGCCAGACACTGTGGTGCAGTTGTCAGCACTGATGCTTCTGAAGCGCCAGACACTGTGGTGCAGTTGTCAGCACTGATGCTTCTGAAGCACCAGACACTGTGGTGCAGTTGTCAGCACTGGTGCTTCTGAAGCACCAGACACTGTGGTGCAGTTGTCAGCACTGATGCTTCTGAAGCACCAGACACTGTGGTGCAGTTGTCAGCACTGATGCTTCTGAAGCGCCAGACACTGTGGTGCAGTTGTCAGCACTGATGCTTCTGAAGCGCCAGACACTGTGGTGCAGTTGTCAGCACTGATGCTTCTGAAGCACCAGACACTGTGGTGCAGTTGTCAGCACTGATGCTTATGAAGCACCAGACACTGTGGTGCAGTTGTCAGCACTGGTGCTTCTGAAGCACCAGACACTGTGGTGCAGTTGTCAGCACTGATGCTTCTGAAGCACCAGACACTGTGGTGCAGTTGTCAGCACTGATGCTTCTGAAGCACCAGACACTGTGGTGCAGTTGTCAGCACTGATGCTTCTGAAGCACCAGACACTGTGGTGCAGTTGTCAGCACTGATGCTTCTGAAGCACCAGACACTGTGGTGCAGTTGTCAGCACTGACGCTTCTGAAGCACCAGACACTGTGGTACAGTTGACAGCACTGATGCTTCTGAAGCACCAGACACTGTGGTGCAGTTGTCAGCACTGATGCTTCTGAAGCGCCTGACTCTGGTGCAGTTGTCAGCACTGATGCTTCTGAAGCACCAGACACTGTGGTGCAGTTGTCAGCACTGATGCTTCTGAAGCGCCAGACACTGTGGTGCGGTTGTCAGCACTGATGCTTCTGAAGCGCCAGACACTGTGGTGCAGTTGTCAGCACTGATGCTTCTGAAGCACCAGACACTGTGGTGCAGTTGTCAGCACTGGTACTTCTGAAGCACCAGACACTGTGGTGCAGTTGTCAGCACTGGTACTTCTGAAGCACCAGACACTGTGGTGCAGTTGTCAGCACTGATGCTTCTGAAGCGCCAGACACTGTGGTGCAGTTGTCACCACTGATGCTTCTGAAGCGCCTGACTCTGGTGCAGTTGTCAGCACTGGTGCTTCTGAAGCGCCGAAACACTGTGGTGCGGTTGTCAGCACTGATGCTTCTGAAGCACCAGACACTGTGGTGCAGTTGTCAGCACTGATGCTTCTGAAGCACCAGACATTGTGGTACAGTTGTCAGCACTGATGCTTCTGAAGCGCCAGACACTGTGGTGCAGTTGTCAGCACTGATGCTTCTGAAGCACCAGACACTGTGATGCAGTTGTCAGCACTGATGCTTCTGAAGCGCCAGACACTGTGGTGCAGTTGTCAGCATTGATGCTTCTGAAGCACCAGACACTGTGGTGCAGTTGTCAGCACTGATGCTTCTGAAGCGCCAGACACTGTGGTGCAGTTGTCAGCACTGATGCTTCTGAAGCGCCAGACACTGTGGTGCAGTTGTCAGCACTGATGCTTCTGAAGCGCCTGATTCTGGTGCAGTTGTCAGCACTGATGCTTCTGAAGCACCAGACACTGTGGTGCAGTTGTCAGCACTGATGCTTCTGAAGCACCAGACACTGTGGTGCAGTTGTCAGCACTGATGCTTCTGAAGCACCAGACACTGTGGTGCAGTTGTCAGCACTGACGCTTCTGAAGCACCAGACACTGTGGTACAGTTGTCAGCACTGATGCTTCTGAAGCACCAGACACTGTGGTGCAGTTGTCAGCACTGATGCTTCTGAAGCACCAGACACTGTGGTGCAGTTGTCAGCACTGACGCTTCTGAAGCACCAGACACCGTGGTGCGGTTGTCAGCACTGATGCTTCTGAAGCACCAGACACTGTGGTGCAGTTGTCAGCACTGATGCTTCTGAAGCACCAGACACTGTGGTGCAGTTGTCAGCACTGATGCTTCTGAAGCACCAGACACTGTGGTGAAGTCAGCACTGGTACTTCTGAAGCACCAGACACTGTGGTACAGTTGTCAGCACTGATGCTTCTGAAGCACCAGACACTGTGGTACAGTTGTCAGCACTGATGCTTCTGAAGCACCAGACACTGTGGTGCAGTTGTCAGCACTGATGCTTGCTTCTGAAGCACCAGACACTGTGGTGCAGTTGTCAGCACTGATGCTTCTGAAGCACCTGACTCTGGTGCAGTTGTCAGCACTGATGCTTCTGAAGCGCCTGATTCTGGTGCAGTTGTCAGCACTGATGCTTCTGAAGCACCAGACACTGTGGTGCAGTTGTCAGCACTGATGCTTCTGAAGCGCCTGATTCTGGTGCAGTTGTCAGCACTGATGCTTCTGAAGCACCAGACACTGTGGTGCAGTTGTCAGCACTGATGCTTCTGAAGCACCAGACACTCTGGTGCAGTTGTCAGCACTGATGCTTCTGAAGCACCAGACACTGTGGTGCAGTTGTCAGCACTGATGCTTCTGAATCACCTGACTCTGGTGCAGTTGACAGCACTGATGCTTCTGAAGCGCCTGATTCTGGTGCAGTTGTCAACACTGATGCTTCTGAAGCACCAGACACTGTGGTGCAGTTGTCAGCACTGATGCTTCTGAAGCACCAGACACTGTGGTGCAGTTGTCAGCACTGATGCTTCTGAAGCACCAGACACTGTGGTGCAGTTGTCAGCACTGATGCTTCTGAAGCACCAGACACTGTGGTGCAGTTGTCAGCACTGACGCTTCTGAAGCACCAGACACTGTGGTACAGTTGTCAGCACTGATGCTTCTGAAGCACCAGACACTGTGGTGCAGTTGTCAGCACTGATGCTTCTGAAGCACCAGACACTGTGGTGCAGTTGTCAGCACTGATGTTTCTGAAGCACCAGACACTGTGGTGAAGTTGTCAGCACTGGTACTTCTGAAGCACCAGACACTGTGGTGCAGTTGTCAGCACTGATGCTTCTGAAGCACCAGACACTGTGGTGCGGTTGTCAGCACTGATGCTTCTGAAGCACCAGACACTGTGGTGAAGTTGTCAGCACTGGTACTTCTGAAGCACCAGACACTGTGGTGAAGTTGTCAGCACTGATGCTTCTGAAGCGCCAGACACTGTGGTACAGTTGTCAGCACTGATGCTTCTGAAGCACCAGACACTGTGGTACAATTGTCAGCACTGATGCTTCTGAAGCACCAGACACTGTGGTGCAGTTGTCAGCACTGATGCTTCTGAAGCACCAGACACTGTGGTGCAGTTGTCAGCACTGATGCTTCTGAAGCACCTGACTCTTGTGCAGTTGTCAGCACTGATGCTTCTGAAGCGCCTGATTCTGGTGCAGTTGTCAGCACTGATGCTTCTGAAGCACCAGACACTGTGGTGCAGTTGTCAGCACTGATGCTTCTGAAGCGCCTGATTCTGGTGCAGTTGTCAGCACTGATGCTTCTGAAGCACCAGACACTGTGGTGCAGTTGTCAGCACTGATGCTTCTGAAGCACCAGACACTGTGGTGCAGTTGTCAGCACTGATGCTTCTGAAGCACCTGACTCTGGTGCAGTTGTCAGCACTGATGCTTATGAAGCGCCTGATTCTGGTGCAGTTGTCAGCACTGATGCTTCTGAAGCACCAGACACTGTGGTGCAGTTGTCAGCACTGATGCTTCTGAAGCGCCTGATTCTGGTGCAGTTGTCAGCACTGATGCTTCTGAAGCACCAGACACTGTGGTGCAGTTGTCAGCACTGATGCTTCTGAAGCACCAGACACTGTGGTGCAGTTGTCAGCACTGATGCTTCTGAAGCGCCTAACTCTGGTGCAGTTGTCAGCACTGATGCTTCTGAAGCACCAGACACTGTGGTGCGGTTGTCAGCACTGATGCTTCTGAAGCACCAGACACTGTGGTGAAGTTGTCAGCACTGGTACTTCTGAAGCACCAGACACTGTTGTGCAGTTGTCAGCACTGATGCTTCTGAAGCGCCAGACACTGTGGTACAGTTGTCAGCACTGATGCTTCTGAAGCACCAGACACTGTGGTACAGTTGTCAGCACTGATGCTTCTGAAGCACCAGACACTGTGGTGCAGTTGTCAGCACTGATGCTTCTGAAGCACCAGACACTGTGGTGCAGTTGTCAGCACTGATGCTTCTGAAGCACCTGACTCTGGTGCAGTTGTTAGCACTGATGCTTCTGAAGCGCCTGATTCTGGTGCAGTTGTCAGCACTGATGCTTCTGAAGCACCAGACACTGTGGTGCAGTTGTCAGCACTGATGCTTCTGAAGCGCCTGATTCTGGTGCAGTTGTCAGCCCTGATGCTTCTGAAGCACCAGACACTGTGGTGCAGTTGTCAGCACTGATGCTTCTGAAGCACCAGACACTGTGGTGCAGTTGTCAGCACTGATGCTTCTGAAGCACCAGACACTGTGGTGCAGTTGTCAGCACTGATGCTTCTGAAGCACCTGACTCTGGTGCAGTTGTCAGCACTGATGCTTCTGAAGCGCCTGATTCTGGTGCAGTTGTCAGCACTGATGCTTCTGAAGCACCAGACACTGTGGTGCAGTTGTCAGCACTGATGCTTCTGAAGCGCCTGATTCTGGTGCAGTTGTCAGCACTGATGCTTCTGAAGCACCAGACACTGTGGTGCAGTTGTCAGCACTGATGCTTCTGAAGCACCAGACACTGTGGTGCAGTTGTCAGCACTGACGCTTCTGAAGCACCAGACACTGTGGTGCAGTTGTCAGCACTGATGCTTCTGAAGCACCAGACATTGTGGTACAGTTGTCAGCACTGATGCTTCTGAAGCGCCAGACACTGTGGTGCAGTTGTCAGCACTGATGCTTCTGAAGCGCCAGACACTGTGGTGCAGTTGTCAGTACTGTTGTTGTAGTGATGTGTGAGATCAGTGTTATCAAGGTGTTGTTTGAACACATTCCAGTTTCCTGTGAGTAAGCTGGAGTTGGGTTGACAGGAATGAATATGGAGTTGGAAGAAATTTGGAGGGTGACGGGAATATGATCAGAGCCCGAAATAGTGCCGGGTGTTATGAAATTGTGAAGGTGATTTCTGGCTCTGTTTGTGATTGTATCAGGTTTACCCTGGCCATAGTTTGTGAAAACTGTGGGGAAGTGTGGCCCAAGGTGTGTGATATGTTTTTGTGTGACAAGATTAAGTAGTTGTCTACCACTGATGTCTACCACTGATGTCTACCACTGATGTCTACCACTGATGTCTACCACGTTGAGATCAGCAAGGAAGTAGACTGGAAGATGAATGTGATTGAAAAGAATGGTAAGATAGTCGAGGTCTATGTTTTAGGACGTGCATATGTTGTGTAGATTATGATTGGGCTGTGCTGTGTGTGGATTTTCACAGCCATGCTGTGATAATATGAGAAGGAAAAGAGAGAAATTCGTGTTTAATAGTGATGTTTACCAGACTGGCTACGCCATTCCTGGGAACAGCAGGAGACTGCCGTGCTGTGTAACCTAGGTGTCTGATTCGGTGATCATCCAGCACACACACATGCTGTTTAGTAACAGCACGTCTGGGCGTTCTGATTCAACTTCAGCAAGTATGTACTTGTTCGTGTTATAGGTGAGTATATAAAATTGTATAACTTTAAGAGCCATGTTGGGAGGTGCTGCATTGAGTGGCATATAAGTTTTTATTTAAGGCCTAATTAACTCCATCGAGACTGTGGTGATTCTTTTGCGAGAAGATTTTCTGTGAGGGAGGAGGAGTGGTGGTGGGGGGAGGGTATCACCTGGATGATAACGTTGCTCAAGTGTTGTTCTGTTGTAGGAGAGGAATTGCAATTTTTTCTCTTGGATGTAGAGTGAGACGTATGAGATCGAGGAGGTGGGTTTAATAGAAGAGAAGAAGGTGAGCCCAGTAGTAGAGCTAGTGGAAGGGATGGGGAATGTGGAGGAGGGAGTAAAATGTGGAGGAGAAGGAGTTGGCATAGGTTGATCAGGGAAGGCACTGGAGGAGGTGAGGTTTCAGTGTCAGAGGCAAGGTTTCCATCAGTGGGATGAGAGAAACGATTAGGAAAAGTGACAAGGTCAAGATTGTTAGCTTGAAGAAGTTGATTAAGGATACACGTGGAAGAAATTCTCCAACCTTGCCAAGTGTATCACTGCACTCAACCTCACTCAGCCACCTTCTCTCAGTGCTCTACACGCAAGGGTAACCCCCCCCCCCCCATCAATCTCCCAAATCCTGTTGCAAGCCAATATATACAGCCTCAGACCCCACACTCCACCTCTACCACATTCACTACTCCTTCCACTACTCTCCCCTCTTCTTCCTCCTTTACTGTTTCTCCTTCATATACTGCTACAGTCCAAAACCACTTACCTTCAGATGATGCATCATCAAAGCACTCCACTGTCCTAGAAAGAATTGTGCCAACCGCCGTTTATTGCACGAAGGCTTTTAAGGTAAACTACCCTACTATCCTTAAGGGAACACCTGGAACAAAACTGTTGTTTGACACAAGAGTCCTTCAAGTAGCCAAAACTGAAAGACTTGAAGCATTCCAGTACAGGGATATATAGTTAGGAAGAAACAAGGATGTAGAAGGTATGACGAAATAGTTGGCACGAATACCATATTTAAACTCAGTAGGAGTAGAGCATCGTATTTTAAAAATGTTAGAAGAGGAAGGGCGGTAGAGTTTAACAGTGACATTGTTCTGGGTCGAGATTTCAGTCGTCAGATTAGCTTTGTCCCGGTCAAGGAGAGAGGAGTCGACATATTTTGCCATAAATGTACTCTTCGCCTTATTATCAAGAGCCCAATTGATGTCAAAACCTGCCTGGCAGAGTTTCTCACGAACATCTTTACTGGTGTATATGTCGTAACACGCAGGATTAAGAGTGAACTTAAAACCATTGCTGGACTGTGATCATGCGAGTCTGGGTGATGTTGAAAAACATGGAGACAGTTTGAATAGTGTCTTTATCCGACTTGAAGTATTTTAAAAGAAGAACCATGGCGAGGAGGTCGCTGTGACAACAGCACAGGTGGAGGTGGTCATAAACTTAGTTGCTGCGTGAGGCGTCAAGCGTAAGTTCAGGGTGGTGCATGTTTTGTAGTGTACCTGCTCCTCACTTTACTTCTTCCATCTTCACCACACCTTCCTCAACCACTTCTTTCCCTACCTATGCAGCTGCCCTAAATAAGAACTTAAATTCTCATGTTATCTCCAACACTGCCTAAGTCAAAAGTGCTGTTGGTCACTCATCTAAGGATTCTCGCTCCGACTTTCCTGCTCTCCTCAACTGCCTTCTCTCAGTTAATAATCTTCTTTTGATTTCTGTCTTCCAGCTGCTATACCTGACAACAATGTTCTTGATCCTGATAGTACACAAACTACTATGTCTGACACAGCACAATCTGTGCCTACTCATATTCCATCTACTTGTTCCTCCTCCTCAAACACCACTTCCACTACCTCTACCGCTGGAAAACCCAGACCACCATCAGTCACTCATTAAAATCAGCTTCCTCAACCCACAAATCACGCTCTACTTCCAAACGGAATTCTTGCAATTCCACTGCTAAATCACAAGATCAAGACATTACACATGTTAAAAACATGTTAAAAACCCCTCACCCCTACTCTTCCTCCTCCTTCACCTGAACGCCATCGTTCTATTGAATATTTTATAACATACAACATCCCAGAAAGTGTAACCCTTATTGGACCCAAAGATGAATTGAAAGGACAGATATTCCTTTACATATCCAACACCTCTAAACATGGCTCATAAAGTCACACAGTTCAACACATGTGACTATAACACAAATAAACACATATTCGCTGAACTCGTTCAGTCAGAACATGTGTGCAGGATGCTCAGTGATCAAACACAACTCGACAGTCTCTTGCTGATTCTTGGAATCGTGTAACCATTCTGGTAAACAGCTCCATAAAACATGAATTCCTTTCTTTCCCTTTCACATAATCTCACAGTATGGCTGTGAAAAATATACACACAACATGGTCCTATCATCATCATTTACACCACAAATACACATCCTAACACGAACATCGACGTACACGATCTCGCCCTTCTTTTCAACCACACCAATCTACCTGTGTTTACCTTCTTGCAGTCATAAGCACAAAACACATTGCCTTCCATGACAACTACACTAACCAACATGGAAGACAACTACTTCAATTTGTCACACAAAAACACTCTGTACACCTTGATCCACACTTCAACACCTGTTTCACACACGGAGGCCAGGGTAAACCTGACATAGTTATCACAGAGCCATTAATCATCCTCATCACTTCACATCACCCGGTCCCCTTTCAGGGTCGGATCACATTCCTGTCATCGCTCACATTTCTTCCAGTCCCATACTTATTCCCATCAGCTCCACATTTGCATACTCACAAGCAGACTGGGAACGCAGACTTCAACGCATACAACATGCAAGCTGCCGAAAAAGCAATTCCCAAAAGACACTACAAGTGCGCTATTCATTTCGGCCATCCGCAATAACAAGGTGCCTGCTTCAATGATATCGACACCATTTCAACACTAATCAAAATAGACTCATCCTACTAATCTGGGCTCTCTCTATTCTGTGGATGCCTTATCATCCACGGTCTGAAGGAGGCCTACAACAGACAATGGCAATCACTCATTCACACTACAGATGAACACCGCATCAGGGATCCCGAGACTTTTGGAATTTCATCCGAAAAATCAGAGGAACCCCAAACACAACACAATTCCAATACATCACTCACACCAACAGACAAATCTCCGACCCAGCAGAGGCTGTACACATTTTCAAGGACATCTGACAAAACATTTTTCACCCTCACCCACCAGACCCTGGAGTACTTCAATACACACAATACATAGAACATTGGATCACAGAACACGGTCATATCTCCACTTCTAACCCAATCATCACTCTTGACTCGCTTTCCTCTACACATTCTCTTAAATCTAGTTGCACAGAATACATTATCATCTCCCTTCTCGCTCGTCTTCCCCAAAATCTCCTGGAGCTTCAGGTTTATCCCACATAATACTTCGACAACTTCCACACTCCGTTTCTTTCGCTCTCACCGATCTTTTCAATGCCTCTCTTGGCGCTGTTACTTTCCAACTCTCTTTAAATCTGCTATGGCTACCCGCATTCCAAAGCCTGGCAAAGACTTGACTGACCCTAAGAACTACTGGCCCATAAGCCTGTAGTTCTTATGATCAGATAAATCACTTACTAAACGACCGAATGTTTGGCTTTAGACAGCACAACTCCACACAAGTGCTTTAAATATCATTCTGAGCTATATACAAATAAATAAGGCCCATGACTGTGCTAGTGCCATGGACGTGGAGAAGGTTTTCGGTACGGTCTGGTACGACGGCTTAAAGTAAGAGCTCTGTATTTTTTTGATCTTCCAGTTAACATGACTAAATTACTATGTAACTTTCTTGAAGGCTGCACTGTGCGTATAAAGTTCAGGAATAACTTCTCCGACTCACCTTTCAGGCAGGAGTCCCACACTCCTACACTCTACATTCTTTATAAAAACTACTTACCAGACCCCATATACCCAAACACTATGACAATCTCATATACAGACGACATTACTCAACTCACTGCACACGAAAACACCAGATTCCTTGCACACACAATACAACACGAGGAAGAAAAGATCAGATCATTGCATATGAAGACCAATGCCAACAAGTCTAAACCTATTTCCATCATAGACGAGGCATCCTTGTTCCTGTCGAACTCAGAGCCACTGTCTCACGAACACTTATACCACGCACTTCATCCACAGTAGCACTTGGAGTCAACCTTGACTCCAAGTTACATATGAATACTCACGTCACTTCTAAGACAGCTGTGGCGAGTATTGCACTCTAACTAAAGAGAATAGGTAAAACCCTTGTGGGATGAGTGGGAAGTGGGGATAGTGGAAGACTAGGCTGGTGAGAGGAAGATTCGTGAGTGGAAGGGATAGTGCCAGGGCTTAACCCAGTTGCTAGGCAGATAGTGGTTCACGAAGTTGTGGACGCGGCAGGGGGTGCTGATTTTACTGGCAGTGGGTCGTCAGACGTGACTCCGCAAAGCACCGGTGAGGGCTTGTAATCGAAAAACGGACATTTTTAAAGGTCCACCCCTGGGGCAGCCGCTTTAAGTGGCAAGTGGTTCACAGTTCAGGAAGAAGGAAGATGAGGAGAGTTAATAGAGAAGATGTGAAGGTAGGAAATCGATTCTCTGTTCTCCAAGACGAGTGTACTTCAGTGGTTAGTGAGGTTGAAGGTACCACTGATTCCCCTGCTAATCAAGGTAAGAATATTTTAATAGTAAGTGATTCTCAGATAAGATGTATGGACCGTGCACTTTATAACAGAGACAGAAAGGTCAGACAGAGAGTGTGTCTTCCTGGAGCTGGTGTTGGTGACATAGTCAGCAGGTTGGATAATATTATGGCAGGTAATGGGAACAAGACCATTATCTGTCTTAGTACTGGGGGTAATGACATTGGGAAGGGCAGGAGAGAGGAGTTGCTGGATAAGTACAGGTCAGCCATAGAAGTAGTTAGGTCTAAGGGAGGGATCCCAGTCATATGTAGCATCTTGCCTAGAAAGGGAGTGGGCAATGAATGGATGTCTAGGGCAATTGGTATAAATTGCTGGCTAGACAGGTACTGCAAGGAACTTGCAATCCCATTCATTGATAACTGGGACCTATTCTTTGGCAAACGTGATATGTATGCAAGGGATGGGGTTCATCTCTCTGGGGATGGAGTGGTTGCATTAGCCAATTCAATTGAGAGGGTAATTGATGACTTGTCTAGGAATTTAAACTGATAGATTATAGAGGAATGGGTGTTTGTGGGAAACGATCAGGCTGCAGCATAAGGGTTAAAAACAACAGTTATTACCGGGATACCTCAGGGATACATTTAAAAGACAATATTCAAAATAAAGTTGATAGTAATGGCAAATCAATTGATCAACAAACAAAGAGAGATAGTAGAGGGCAACGAGTGACTAGCTCCCTTAAGGTTTACTATACAAATAGTAGGAGTCTAAGAAATAAGATAGATGAGCTAAGATTACTTGCAAGTGTAGGGAATATAGGTATTATTGGTATAACAGAGACGTGGTTCAACCTGAAAGATAGAGAAATGCCTTCTGAATGCAACATACAGGGTTATAAACTATTCCATACTGATAGGGTCAACAGGAAGGATAGTGGTGTGGCGATGTATGTCAGAGATAATTTAAATTGTTGTCTTAGACATGATATAAGATTAGAAACATTAAACACAGAATCTGTTTGGCTACAGTTTCTCGAGGGACGTGACAAATTAATTTTGGGTGTGATTTATAGGCCACCAAACCTTGATAGGGAGTGCAGTAAGCTGTTAGGGACGAAATTCATAAGGCATCTAGATATGAAAATGTTGTGATAATGGGAGATTTAAACTTTAGACAGATTAATTGGAACAATATGACAGGAAATCTTGAGTCTAGTGACTTTCTTGATACGGTTCAGGATTGCTTTTTAGAACAGGTTGTAGATGAATGGTTCAGAGAACCGACATGTTGATAAATTAGACACATGTGCAACTCTTGGGTATCTTTATTGAGGAAACGTTTCGCCACACAGTGGCTTCATCAGTCTATACGTAGGAGAAACTTGAAGAACAGGAGGAGAATGAGGTAATCAGTCCCTCAACCTTGAGTCGATGTGTTCAGTCCATCAATCTTGAATAGAATACGGCATATGAGCGGAGAAGCAGCTTATAAACCGTATGGCAGGAGAGGTGCAGCAGTCATAGGTGGTGTCACATTTGTTCACTGTGGAAGTAGGTCGTGCCCAAGGGTTAGGCAAGCGAAGAATTCCCAAGTATTAAGATCCCAAGAAGTTGCAGTGTCTGGCAGGATTGTAGATGAATGGTTCAGAGAACCGACACGTTGATAAATTAGACACATGTGCAACTCTTGGGTATCTTTATTGAGGAAACGTTTCGCCACACAGTGGCTTCATCAGTCCATACAAAGAAGAAACATGAAGAACAGAGGTAATCAGTCGATTCTCTGAACAATTCATCTACAATCCTGTCAGACACTGCAACTTCTTGGGATCTTAATACTTGGGAATTCTTCGCTTGCCTAACCCTTGGACACGACCTACTTCCACATTGAACAAATGTGACACCACCTACGTCTGCTGCACCTTTCCTGCCTACGGTATATAAGCTACTTCCCTGCACATATGCCGTATTCTGTTCAAGATTGATGGACTGACCACATCGACTCAAGGTTGAGGGACTGATTACCTCATTCTTCCCCTGTTCTTCATGTTTCTCCTTTGTATGGACTGATGAAGCCACTGTGTGGCGAAACGTTTCCTCAATAAAAATACTCAAGAGTTGCACATGTGTCTAATTTATCAACGTGTCGGTTCTCTGAACCATTCATCTACAGTTCTTTGTTTATCAGCTTGGTGGGTGAGTTGGACCCAGTGTGTGTTGCGATCTTGGTCTAGGCTGTGTAGTATGTTGTTCCTGAGGTATGTGAGATCTTATTTGACTTGGCTGAATCTGTGAGTGTTGTGGGCGAAACGGTTGTGGTAGCATATGAGTAATCTTGTTTTGATAGAAGGTTTGAAAGAGTAGCGCATGGTGTGTGTTTCGTGGGTATTGTTGTATTGGCTGCTTGAGTGATGGTTTCCTGGATGATGTTGAGTTGTGTCTCGATGTCAGAGACAGGTTTGTTGTTGAAGTCATAAGTTAGGGTTATGTTATCTATGTGTTGCTTAAAAGCTTCCCAGTCAGCATTCTTGTAGGTGAGTAAGGATGTGGTGGGGATGAGGACTGGATTTGAGATGTGTAGGATGATGGGGGTGTGGTCTGAGCTGGTGAGTAGTCCGGGGGCAATGTGTTGCTAGCTCCGTCTGCGAGAATGATGTCGGGTTTCCCTTGGCCCTGGTGTCCATAGAAACTGTTAAAATGGGGGGGATGGCTAGGCGATGGAGGTGTTTGTGGTTCGTGAAGTTGAGTAATTGTGTGCCTATTTGATTGTTAGTAATCTGGTGGAATGCTTGGTATCTCGCGTTCATGTCTGCTAGATGGGGTGTTTGTGTGGTTGAAGATTAGAGAGGTTATGAATGTTGAGAACTGTGTTGGGTCTTGCATAGGTAATGAGGAAGATGAAAGGTCCTAGGTGGGAGTATAGTCTAACTGCGAGGCCGTGTTGATGGGTGAAAGGGAGTGGGAGAAACTCGTGTTTGACAGTGGAGTTAACTAGAATGGCAGCTCCATCGTGTGTGGGTCGTGAGGCGATTGTTGTGATGTGTAGCCATAGTGGCGGATGCGCTGAGGTGTTGTGAGGCTGGTACTGTTTAGTAGAACTGCATTTGGTCTCTCTGCTTCGATGGGTTTAGCTATCGTGTGTCTAATGGGTAAGTAACAACGAACGTTAAGTTGAATTTCTTTGAATGTCCCTGTGGCATCTGATCTATTATGACTCACGAAATCGTAATGACACGATTGCAAACAAACCAAATCACGGGCGGGATTGAACCCGCGGTCAGAGAGTCTCAAAACTCCAGACCGTCGCGACAGTCTGGAGTTTTAAGACTCTCTGACCGCGGGTTCAGTCCCGCCCGTGGTATGGCCTGATCTATTACTTAGGCGCGCCTCTGGCAGGAGTGATTGCTTGATGGTATAAATATTTCTTCTTTTTTGGGTCACCCTACTTCCACTGCATAGAAGAAAAAACGGCAAATTTGAGCCTCAAAGGTACAAAAATACACTATAGTGTATTTTTGTATCGTTGAGGCTCAAATTTGCCGTTGAAAGTTTGAAGCCGTTGAAACTTAGAAGTCCATTAGACAAGAAATTTTAAACTACACCCACGAAAACTAGTTAACTAAAATCACCAGCCTGAGCTTGCTGCCACCTGCAGCTCACCAGACTGCCATCCCCACGAGCCCCTTTGTGGGGGGGGCAGATGGCAGACCAGAGGCCTAGCTTCTCCCTGAGAGCCCCGTGAGGGCGGGGACTGTGGCTAGGCCTGGGGACACTTGGTCCCAAAGATGAGGGGGTACTTGTACCTCCTCCCATGGGAGACTGAGGTCTCGAGACATTCCCCAGAGAGGGAGCCAAGGCCGGGTCACCACTCTGGTGACCCGGGCCGGGAGAGTACCGGCCAATAATAAAAAAACCTAGTTAACTAGTTGCTGAAACAAGTTAACAAATTAAAATTTCAGACATCCCACATGAACAATGTGTTACGTACTTTGAGTAAAATACTTTAGTGATGAAAATTTTAACATTCTCAAGTTATCACAAGGAAACAATCATCTCCACTTAACATTCTCAAGTTATTTTTTTTTTATTTTTTTATTATCACACTGGCCGATTCCCACCAAGGCAGGGTGGCCCGAAAAAGAAAAACTTTCACCATCATTCACTCCATCACTGTCTTGCCAGAAGGGTGCTTTACACTACAGTTTTTAAACTGCAACATTAACACCCCTCCTTCAGAGTGCAGGCACTGTACTTCCCATCTCCAGGACTCAAGTCCGGCCTGCCGGTTTCCCTGAACCCCTTCATAAATGTTACTTTGCTCACACTCCAACAGCACGTCAAGTATTAAAAACCATTTGTCTCCATTCACTCCTATCAAACACGCTCACGCATGCCTGCTGGAAGTCCAAGCCCCTCGCACACAAAACCTCCTTTACCCCCTCCCTCCAACCCTTCCTAGGCCGACCCCTACCCCGCCTTCCTTCCACTACAGACTGATACACTCTTGAAGTCATTCTGTTTCGCTCCATTCTCTCTACATGTCCGAACCACCTCAACAACCCTTCCTCAGCCCTCTGGACAACAGTTTTGGTAATCCCGCACCTCCTCCTAACTTCCAAACTACGAATTCTCTGCATTATATTCACACCACACATTGCCCTCAGACATGACATCTCCACTGCCTCCAGCCTTCTCCTCGCTGCAACATTCATCACCCACGCTTCACACCCATATAAGAGCGTTGGTAAAACTATACTCTCATACATTCCCCTCTTTGCCTCCAAGGACAAAGTTCTCTGTCTCCACAGACTCCTAAGTGCACCACTCACTCTTTTTTCCCTCATCAATTCTATGATTCACCTCATCTTTCATAGACCCATCCGCTGACACGTCCACTCCCAAATATCTGAATACGTTCACCTCCTCCATACTCTCTCCCTCCAATCTGATATTCAATCTTTCATCACCTAATCTTTTTGTTATCCTCATAACCTTACTCTTTCCTATATTCACCTTTAATTTTCTTCTTTTGCACACCCTACCAAATTCATCCACCAATCTCTGCAGCTTCTCTTCAGAATCTCCCAAGAGCACAGTGTCATCAGCAAAGAGCAGCTGTGACAACTCCCACTTTGTGTGTGATTCTTTATCTTTTAACTCCACGCCTCTTGCCAAGACCCTCGCATTTACTTCTCTTACAACCCCATCTATAAATATATTAAACAACCACGGTGACATCACACATCCTTGTCTAAGGCCTTCTTTTACTGGGAAAAAATTTCCCTCTTTCCTACATACTCTAACTTGAGCCTCACTATCCTCGTAAAAACTCTTCACTGCTTTCAGTAACCTACCTCCTACACCATACACTTGCAACATCTGCCACATTGCCCCCCTATCCACCCTGTCATACGCCTTTTCCAAATCCATAAATGCCACAAAGACCTCTTTAGCCTTATCTAAATACTGTTCACTTATATGTTTCACTGTAAACACCTGGTCCACACACCCCCTACCTTTCCTAAAGCCTCCTTGTTCATCTGCTATCCTATTCTCCGTCTTACTCTTAATTCTTTCAATTATAACTCTACCATACACTTTACCAGGTACACTCAACAGACTTATCCCCCTATAATTTTTGCACTCTCTTTTATCCCCTTTGCCTTTATACAAAGGAACTATGCATGCTCTCTGCCAATCACTAGGTACCTTACCCTCTTCCATACATTTATTAAATAATTGCACCAACCACTCCAAAACTATATCCCCACCTGCTTTTAACATTTCTATCTTTATCCCATCAATCCCGGCTGCCTTACCCCCTTTCATTTTACCTACTGCCTCACGAACTTCCCCCACACTCACAACTGGCTCTTCCTCACTCCTACAAGATGTTATTCCTCCTTGCCCTATACACGAAATCACAGCTTCCCTATCTTCATCAACATTTAACAATTCCTCAAAATATTCCCTCCATCTTCCCAATATCTCTAACTCTCCATTTAATAACTCTCCTCTCCTATTTTTAACTGACAAATCCATTTGTTCTCTAGGCTTTCTTAACTTGTTAATCTCACTCCAAAACTTTTTCTTATTTTCAACAAAATTTGTTGATAACATCTCACCCACTCTCTCATTTGCTCTCTTTTTACATTGCTTCACCACTCTCTTAACCTCTCTCTTTTTCTCCATATACTCTTCCCTCCTTGCATCACTTCTACTTTGTAAAAACTTCTCATATGCTAACTTTTTCTCCCTTACTACTCTCTTTACATCATCATTCCACCAATCGCTCCTCTTCCCTCCTGCACCCACTTTCCTGTAACCACAAACTTCTGCTGAACACTCTAACACTACATTTTTAAACCTACCCCATACCTCTTCGACTCCATTGCCTATGCTCTCATTAGCCCATCTATCCTCCAATAGCTGTTTATATCTTACCCTAACTGCCTCCTCTTTTAGTTTATAAACCTTCACCTCTCTCTTCCCTGATGCTTCTATTCTCCTTGTATCCCATCTACCTTTTACTCTCAGTGTAGCTACAACTAGAAAGTGATCTGATATATCTGTGGCCCCTCTATAAACATGTACATCCTGAAGTCTACTCAAGTTATCACAAAGAAACCAATCATCTCCACTTAACATTCTCAAGTTATCACAAAGAAACCAATCATCTCCACTTAACATTCTCAAGTTATCACAAGGAAACCAATCATCTCCACTTTAACATTCTCAAGTTATCACAAGGAAACCAATCATCTCCACTTTAACATTCTCAAGTTATCACAAGGAAACCAATCATCTCCACTTAACATTCTCAAGTTATCACAAGGAAACCAATCATCTCCACTTAACATTCTCAAGTTATCACAAGGAAACCAATCATCTCCATTTTAACATTCTCAAGTTATCACAAGGAAACCAGTCATCTCCACTTTTATACGTTAACAAGTTAAAAAACCGGAGTCTGCGCTATCTAAAACTTAAGAGATATTTTTCGAATAGATTCACCAGCGTTTAAAGTTTTATGATGTTCAACGAAGCATTTTCGTTTTTTTTTTCACAGAAAAAAATGCATCATATTTTAGAATTATAATTAGCAAAATTATCTCCTTCATGCTGCAATAATAATACGATCTTTGAAATTGGATGAATGTCTGATGCTGATCAATTATCACAAAAGCAAAACGCTGCAATATGTATGTGACAGGTTTACTCTGACGAAGCAAATTAATTAATTAATAAAGATTAGCCGGTATTCTCCCGGCCCGGGCCTTTTCCAAGTGGTGGCCCGGCCTTGGCTCCCTCTTTAGGGAGTGTCTGAGACCTAAGTCTCCCATGGGAGGAGGCACAAGTACCTCCTCATCTTTGGGACCAACTGTCCCGAGGCCTAGCCACAAGCTAGGCCTCTCTGGTCTGCCATCCCCGCCCAAAGGGGGCTAATGGGAATGACAGTCTTATGAGGTAAAGGCTCGTGTTCAGGCACCTACCCTGCCCTAGAAGGGTGAGGCATGGTGTCGATCATCTACGAAGCAAGGATGTAACATTATGCCCCTTATGACAAAAGTTTTTTTTTCACTGTTCTGGTGTAAAGGTCGAGGATGAGAACAAGCTGTGGGTACCTCAGCGCTGTTGTATGATTTGTTTCATTTCCTTACGCAAGTGGTTGCTGGAAAGTAGTCGTGCATGTTATTTCCAGTCCCAGTATTATGTAGGGAACCAAATAATCACACGATGATTGTTATTTCTGTATAGCAAGTGTGTCGAGGCTTTCAACAAAAAATAAATTCAAAATAACATATCCAGAATTTCCTTCTGTAGTCAGATCTGTGAAACCTTCAGAGGGTCTCCCTGTTCCAGTACCACCATCCTGTAAACATTTATATGTTCCCCTGATGGTGAAGAAGTAACTAATTCAGGTTCTGAGTTTGAACCAGCTGGAATCAACAACCAGGAATTATGTGGTGTACGAATGGTATATAATACCGACAAGATGAGATTAAGACACATGTGCAACATCTGGGTATCTTTATTGTAGACGTTTCGCCATCCAGTGGCTTTATCAATACAAATTCTAGGACATAACTTGAAGACAGTAGAACTATGTACAGAAGATGAGGTAATCAGTCCCTCAACCTAGGAGTAGGTGCGAACAGCACCATAGTCGTGGAGATTCTGAAGCAGAAGAGAAAGGAGCCTGGCGCTTATATAGTAACGTCAGGTGTAGCAGACGAGGGCATATTCACTGGTAGGCGGGATTCCCCAGTGGAAGTAGGTCCTTCCCAAAGAGATGGGTTAGTTGTAGTAGTAGTTGTCGTAGTCGTGGAGGTTATGTACATGTCCTCTGAATTAAGATTCCATGATGTTGCAGTGTCTGACAAGTTGTGTACGAATGGTATATAATACCGACAAGATGAGATTAAGACACATGTGCAACATCTGGGTATCTTTATTGTAGACGTTTCGCCATCCAGTGGCTTTATCAATACAAATTCTAGGACATAACTATGGTGCTCTACGCACCTACTCCTAGGTTGAGGGACTGATTACCTCATCTTCTGTACATAGTTCTACTGTCTTCAAGTTATGTCCTAGAATTTGTATTGATAAAGCCACTGGATGGCGAAACGTCTACAATAAAGATACCCAGATGTTGCACATGTGTCTTAATCTCATCAACCAGGAATTATATCTAGTGACTCAAAATGACGTGAATGATCTTGTACATGATATTAATTTAACCAAGGAATAGCGAGAGGCACTTGGTTCAAGATTGTGCCAGTGGAATCTACTGCGGCCAGTCACAAGAATCTTAGTTTGCTCAGAAAGCTACAGAGAAAATTAGAAACTGACTTTAAATCTGAGGAATCAGTATGTTACTGCTGGAATGTTGTTGTTGGAAAAAATCTTGATTCTAACAAAGACAAGTTTGAAGGCAAAGTAAAAGGACACAAGTGCAACTAATGTGACATTTTATTGTGCCAACGTTTCGCTCTCCAGGAGCTTTGTAAAGTCGTTACCTTGGAGAGCGAAACGTTGCCACAATAAAATGTCGCATTACTTACACTTGTGACCTTTTACCTAACATATTGTCGGTAATTCTACCAAAATTATTACAAGTTTGAAGGCAGTCTTGTGGCTGGCTGAGGTGTGTGGACAGAAATTCTTTTTATATATGTGCAGTATGGGAAATTTTTATGCCTGTATTGAAAAAAATGTGAAAACAATTAAACACAAAAATATTTAATAAAAAGGTACCAATACTTTATAAATCAAATTTCGCTTTTGAGTAAATTACTTCACTCAAAATATTTATGAATTACCCCAAACAGGCTCTGGTGGCCTGGTGGTTAACGCTCTCGCTTCACACGGTGAGGGCCTGGGTTCGATTCCCAGCCAGAGTAGAAACATTGGACGTGTTTCTTTCCACCTGTTGTCTATGTTCCCCATCAGTAAAATGGGTACCTGGGTGTTAGTCGACTGGTGTGGGTCGCATCCTGGGACACTGACCTAAGGAGGCCTGGTCACAGACCGGGCCGCGGGGGCGTTGACCCCCGGAACTCTCTCCAGATAAACATAACTTATTACAATTTCCTCACTAATACTAAACTTAAATAATAACTTATATATTAATTAAGAATTGCAGATAGACTAAATAATCCAGTCGCACTTGGTTCCAGATTTCTAGATACAGTAACTTCAACGAGAAGACAGTCAATACATAAGTACTGACACAGTTTATTCATACTGGTGACTCAACATGTCACATGACATGACAAAGGGATATTCACCTCATGACGTAGGTCTTGGGCATATGATGAAACGCCTCTGGAGCCTTTGGTCATCTGACCGAGGTCTTCCACTGACCCATCAGTCCATTCTTCCTTCCACATAGGACTTTCGCTCTGTTGAGTGATTTGTTTGTCCTGTACTCTGTTAGTTTTTATTTCTTCCATTCCATAGTAAAGCTTGTCCTCATATTGTTGTCTGAGGCTCACTGAAAGACTTAAATTATATCCGCCCGAAGATCAGCTGTGTCTCCGGCGGATTCCACTCTCACAGAGATTCTGGTATTATCAGCACAGGATGTTATGTTTCTCTTATTTATATCCTCACCTAATGTCAATTAAAATGAGAAACAGAATTAGGGAAAGTAACATGCTTTGAGAAACTGAACTTTTCACTGTGGCAGCCTACGACCTCATTCTGTTCACTACTGTTCTCTCGGCTATATCTGTTAAGAAATAAATATCCATCTTCCTACTTTTCCATTATTCCCTTTGCACACATTTTGTGCGCAATCACAACATCGTATTGCTGAGAACTGGTGAAGAGAATTAGAATATAGTATTACAAATTAAACATTAAGTTTCATGTAAAACTCGTGGACACTTAAAATACTGTAAAGCAGTTTTTTTCTTTTGTCAGGTACATGGTCGATTTATTAGGTTTCAAGCCTATCAACTACCCGAGGGTCATACAGGTTGCATGTCACCTGTACGCCACTATTACGCAGTGTATTGGGAATACTACTGTGTATAGAAAACCTGACATATAATGTCAGGTTCCGGGATTAGTTCTGAAGCCGGACGTGTTTTATTCCTGGGCAGTCAGAGTGGCCAGGAGAGGAGAATGAGGTGTGTATTAGTACGAGAAGAACAGTTGCAGATAGAAGTCATGGTGTAGAAATATACCTAGTTGGATGAATCTTATTGTGGCTAGCTGGTCTAGTGGCTAACGCGACGGTCTGGAGTTTTGAGACTCTATGACCGCGGGTTCAATCCCGGCCGGGGGTATGGTTTATTTGCAATCGTGTCATTACGATTTCTTGAGTCAGAAGTCATGGTTAGGCGTTGGTGTAAGTAGACGGGGTATTTTTTTTTTTAAGTTTATACCCTAGGTTATTTTATTTTAAGTGCTCTCATGTTTACCTGTGAGGCTCTAGTGTTCAGAGGCCTGTTTAAGTTTTTGGATGGTACTCGTATGATGTTTCTGTCTTCTGGTAGACAGACCGGCAGGAGAAGGTGAGGTGTCATGGAGCCTCCCTGTTTATAAATGTTTATAAATTTTGTGTTACTCACTAGTAGCAGTGTGCTAGTGAGTTAATGTGAGTGAGTAAAGGACTATTGGTGTATGATTTTTGCATATAAAGTAGGTTGGATGCTGCATATGTTTTTGTATAGGTGAGTTTTTGTGTCCTTATAATGAATTTAATATTGACTAATTAGCGTTCCATATTTAATGTCAAGGTACAAGCTGGCCCTAGAGTGGTTTCTTTCTCTTTTTTAAATAATATAAACGCCATTAGACATGACGTTTACCCCCCTTGTAGCCAGGACTTTTATTTACGTTACACAGTCAAAGGCGTAACAGCCACCATTCAGAGTTACTTTATTAATGCAATAGGAAATAAAATAATACTTCTGAAATACACACTTGTTCGTGTGAATAATTTTAAAAACACACCTCAGTGTATTTTTAAGATTATTCACACTGAGAAATACACACATTTCAGTGTGTTTAAAGCGGAATATGTGTGAACTCGCCTAATTGTGGGTTGACAAGGGTGGAGTCTCAGGTCCTGGACCTGCCTCTCAGCTGGCCTTTGTTTCACTCTTGACTGTGTTAGCCCTATCATACTTATTCCTAAACCTGTGTATAGATTCTTCCTCTACTACATCCTAAAATACGTGTGACTCATCTATACTTTTAACTTAAAGCTGTTACCTCGTGTACCTGTGTGTGTGTGTGTGTGTGTACTCACCTAATTGTACTCACCTAATTGTGGTTGCAGGGGTCGAGACTCAGCTCCTGGCCCCGCCTCTTCACTGATCGCTACTGGATCCTCTCTCTCTCTGCTTCCTGAGCTTTGTCATACCTCTTCTTAAAACTATGTATGGTTCCTGCCTCCACTACTTCACTTGCTAGGCTATTCCACTTGCTGACAACTCTATGACTGAAGAAATACTTCCTAACGTCCCTGTGACTCGTCTGAGTCTTCAGCTTCCAGTTGTGACCCCTTGTCCCTGTGTCCCCTCTCTGGAACATCCTATCTCTGTCCACCTTGTCTATTCCCCGCAGTATCTTGTATGTCGTTATCATGTCTCCCCTGACCCTTCTGTCCTCCAGTGTCGTCAGTCCGATTTCCCTTAACCTTTCCTCGTACGACATTCCCTTGAGCTCTGGGACTAGCCTTGTTGCAAACCTTTGTACTTTCTCTAACTTCTTGACGTGCTTGACCAGGTGTGGGTTCCAGACTGGTGCTGCATACTCCAGTATGGGCCTAACATACACAGTGTACAGTGTCTTGAACGATTCCTTATTGAGGTATCGGAACGCTATTCTCAGGTTTGCCAGGCGCCCGTATGCTGCAGCGGTTATTTGGTTGATGTGTGCCTCCGGTGATGTACTCGGTGTTATGGTCACCCCAAGGTCTTTCTCCCTGAGTGAGGTCTGTAGTCTTTGTCCACCTAGCCTATATTCTGTCTGCGGTCTTCTTTGCCCCTCCCCAATCTTCATGACTTTGCATTTGGCTGGATTGAATTCGAGGAGCCAGTTACTGGACCACATGTCCAGCCTCTCCAGGTCTCTTTGCAGTCCTGCCTCATCCTCGTCCGATTTAATTCTTCTCATCAACTTCACGTCATCTGCGAACAGGGACACTTCAGAGTCTATTCCTTCCATCATGTCGTTCACATATATCAAAAATAGCACTGGTCCTAGAACTGACCCCTGTGGGACCCCGCTCGTAACAGGCGCCCACTGTGATACCTCTTCACGTACCATGACTCGTTGCTGCCTCCCTGTCAGGTATTCCCTTATCCATTGCAGTGCCCTTCCTTTTATGTGTGCCTGATCCTCCAGCTTCTGCACTAATCTCTTGTGGGGAACTGTGTCAAAGGCCTTCCTGCAGTCTAGGAAAACGCAATCTACCCAACCCTCTCTCTCGTGTCTTACTTCTGTTACCTTGTCATAAAACTCCAGGAGGTTTGTGATACAAGATTTGCCTTCCATGAACCCATGCTGGTTTTCATTTATAATCTTGTTCCTTTCCAGGTGTTCGACCACTCTCCTCCTGATAATCTTCTCCATGACTTTGCACACAATACATGTCAGAGACACAGGTCTGTAGTTTAGTGCCTCGTTTCTGTTTCCTTTCTTAAATATGGGGACTACATTAGCTGTCTTCCATTTCTCAGGTAGTTGCCCAGTTTCAAGGGATGTGTTGAAGATTGTGGTTAGAGGCACACACAGCATCTCTGCTCCTTCTCTAAGGACCCATGGGGAGATGTT
Organism: Cherax quadricarinatus; assembly: GCF_038502225.1. Taxonomy (NCBI): domain Eukaryota; kingdom Metazoa; phylum Arthropoda; class Malacostraca; order Decapoda; family Parastacidae; genus Cherax; species Cherax quadricarinatus. The sequence goes on from NW_027195607.1 coordinate 133,954, forward strand.
GTCCGGTCCCATCGCCTTTGAGGTGTCAAGGTCACTTAAGAGCTTCTTCACCTCCTCCTCAGTTGTTCGTATGTCATCCAACACTTGTTGGTATATTCCCTCTTGATGTTCCCTTCTGTGCTGTCTTCCCACAGCCCTTCCTGTCTCTACTGTAAAAACTTCCTTAAATCTCCTGTTCAGCTCCTCACATACCTCCTGATCATTTCTTGTGAGTTCTCCACCTTCTGTCCTTAATCTGATCACCTGGTCTTTGACTGTTGTCTTCCTCCTGATGTGGCTATACAACAGTTTCGGGTCAGTCTTGATTCTCGATGCTATGTCATTTTCATACTGTCGCTGGGCCTCCCTCCTTACCTGTGCGTACTCATTCCTGGCTCTGCGACTGATCTCCCTATTTTCGTGTGTTCTCTGCCTTCTGTACTTTTTCCATTCTCTATTGCACTTTGTTTTTGCCTCCTTACACCGTCGGGTAAACCAGGGGCTTGTTCTGGTCTTCCCGTTGTTACTGTTGCCCTTGGGAATGAACCTTTCCACTGCCTCCTTGCATTTTGTTGCTACATATTCCATCATTTCATTTACTGGCTTTCCTGCCAGTTCTCTGTCCCACTGGACCTCCCGCATGAAGTTCTGTGTGTGTGTGTGTGTGTGTGTGTGTGTGTGTGTGTGTGTGTGTGTGTGTGTGTGTGTGTGTGTGTGTGTGTGTGTGTGTACTCACCTATTCGTGGATACAGGGGTTGAGTCGTAATTCCTGGCTCTGTATCTTAATTTGATGCTTATTAGATTTCTAACCTCATGAGCCTGCCCCTGAGTACGAAAAAATGTGTAGATGGGCCACTGTTTGTTATACAGTCCAACCTCCCCTTCCCTTGATGCCCGTTCTGTCGCATCTAAGTTGTACCCTGATATCTATATACCGTTGTTAAAGTTTCCTTTTGTGTGGGTCTCTGTGAAAGCTGTGAACATCGCATTTAACTCCACAAGGATTCCAGTGACGCGTCCAAACCCAAGGACCATATTCAAGGGATGTTTTTAAATATAAATAGAAAATTATAGTAAGCACGCAAGTACCGTTGAATTAGTCAAGTATCATTTGTAAAAATAACAAGATTTATATAACATAAACATTAACATGATGCCAATGTGGTTAAATATTCTTGTATGTGGGTGGCCCGGTGGCCTGGTGGCTAAAGCTCCCGCTTCACACACGGAGGGCCCGGGTTCGATTCCCGGCGGATGGAAACATTTCGACACGTTTCCTTACACCTGTTGTCCTGTTCACCTAGCAGCAAATAGGTACCTGGGTGTTAGTCGACTGGTGTGGGTCGCATCCTGGGGGACAAGATTAAGGACCCCAATGGAAATAAGTTAGACAGTCCTCGATGACGCACTGACTTTCTTGGGTTATCCTGGGTGGCTAACCCTCCGGGGTTAAAAATCCGAACGAAATCTTATCTTATCTTAACAGCCTAGTTGTTTCAGAGAACACACAAATCCCTGTGTCAACATATCAAACACTTATCAATAATTCACATAAAATGACCATAAAATGCAACTGCACTCTCTAGTCTATAGAACAGAAAACATCTGATTCTAGTTACGAGAAAAAAAAAAAAAAGTGTTCATTAGAAATTATTAGAGTTTCCGCTTCACGGACAAAGAAAACTGATTACAGACTCTGGGACCTTATGTCAGTCAGGGGACTAAATTAAATTACTCTCAATGGTCCATTTCCCAGCAGCACATGTAAGATAAGATTTTACAAATAACCCGCACATAGAAGAGAGGAGCTTACGACGACGTTTCGGTCCGACTTGGACCATTTACAAAGTCACACTGTGACTTTGTAAATGGTCCAAGTCGGACCGAAACGTCGTCGTAAGCTCCTCTCTTCTATGTGCGGGTTATTTGTGTATCGTTCCAGTCACGATATTGTGCCTTTTTTTGTTATTTAAGATAAGATTTTGTTCGGATTTTTAACCCCAAAGGGTTGATTTTTAACCCCAAAGGGTTGATTTTTAACCCCAAAGGGTTGATTTTTAACCCCAAAGGGTTGATTTTTAACCCCAAAGGGTTGATTTTTAACCCCGGACAAGAAACAACAGGGAGAAATTATGTATTCTAAACCTTGTACCAAATTAGGTACATTAATACCTGTAATGTCACAAAATTGTTAAACTATAATTCTTCAAAACTGAAATGTTCAAATTAATTGTTTAAAATAAATTGTCATTGATATTGTAAATTGTTTTCAGCAACTTTTACCCTTAAATCTATTATAGCTTAGATAATTTTGAATTAATTTTTAAGCTGCCCTTAATGTTCTGCATACAATGGGCTTTTGACATGTACACCCAACTAATTATAATACCTTATGTAACTATGTATCATGTCCTAATAACATATTATTAAGGGCAGGTAACATCAAACCTGTGGCCTGCTGTATATACATGTTTCTCTGATGATGATAATAATAATAATAATAATAATAATAATAATAATAATAATAATATCTTTATTTACTACCAGTACATGTACAAGGTATACAGTCCTAGTTGACATCAGTGACATACTACTATATAGAAAGTTGCTTGTTATGCTGAGCATTTCCCGCAAATTAGGTCAGTTTTGTCCCAGGATGCGACCCACACCAGTCCACTAACACCCAGGATGCGACCCACACCAGTCCACTAACACCCAGGATGCGACCCACACCAGTCCACTAACACCCAGGATGCGACCCACACCAGTCCACTAACACCCAGGATGCGACCCACACCAGTCCACTAACACCCAGGATGCGACCCACACCAGTCCACTAACACCACGGGCTCGTCCACAGGAGCTGCACTCCCCCCAGATGTTCACTGCCAGACGTATGACTTCATCAACCTTACGCTAAAATAATTTGCAAATGAGAAATATATTACAGGAAAAATCTGTTGTATGTTGCCTTCAATGTATTTATAAGCGAATTTTTAATTTTCTTGTTGAATTGACATAAAAATTATTAAAAATAGAAGTTTGATGCGGTACGATAGTATAGCATTACATCTGGCAGCGAGGAGCTGGATTCGATGCAGCACACAGTTGTAATCGATCGTTTAAGGTGTGTGTATGTTCGTTGTTATAATGTGTGGCCGGTATTAGTATTGGTGGCCTTTTAAATTCTTAGCAATAGCGTTAAATTTAATTACCATTTGATAAACGATGGCAGTGTAAACTAGAGTAAACTCAGTTAAATATTTACAAGGTATTAACTTTTCGCAGTTGATTTTGAGTGAAGATACAAGAAAATGGACGATATACCACAGTTTTATCCATTCTACATAAAATTATACAAGCAGAAGCAAAGAATATAAGCGCCAGTTTAGCGTCAGTTTTTACCAGACAAGTGAATGGCTTTGTGGCTGTTATGAAAAGACCGGTTTATTCTGTTTTCCATGTTTACTGTTTGGTGGAGACTATGGACATAGTGGCGTGACTGAATTGAGACATTTACCACAAAAAGTAATGAAACATGAGCACTCAACCAAGCATCTAAATAACGTTATTGATTTGTAACTGTTGGGTAAAATGAACATTGCAGCTGAGATAGCCACCAGCAAGATTGTGACCACCTCAGCTAGCCACGTCTCCACCAGCAGGATTGTGACCACCTCAGCTAGCCACGTCTCCACCAGCAGGATTGTGACCACCTCAGCTAGACACGTCTCCACCAGCAGGATTGTGACCACCTCAGCTAGCCACGTCTCCACCAGCAAGATTGTGACCACCTCAGCTAGCCACGTCTCCACCAGCAAGATTGTGACCACCTCAGCTAGCCACGTCTCCACCAGCAGGATTGTGACCACCTCAGCTAGCCACGTCTCCACCAGCAGGATTGTGACCACCTCAGCTAGCCACGTCTCCACCAGCAGGATTGTGACCACCTCAGCTAGCCACGTCTCCACCAGCAGGATTGTGACCACCTCAGCTAGCCACGTCTCCACCAGCAAGATTGTGACCACCTCAGCTAGACACGTCTCCACCAGCAGGATTGTGACCACCTCAGCTAGCCACGTCTCCACCAGCAGGATTGTGACCACCTCAGCTAGCCACGTCTCCAGCAAGATTGTGACCACCTCAGCTAGCCACGTCTCCACCAGCAGGATTGTGACCACCTCAGCTAGCCACGTCTCCACCAGCAGGATTGTGACCACCTCAGCTAGCCACGTCTCCACCAGCAGGATTGTGACCACCTCAGCTAGCCACGTCTCCACCAGCAGGATTGTGACCACCTCAGCTAGCCACGTCTCCACCAGCAGGATTGTGACCACCTCAGCTAGCCACGTCTCCACCAGCAGGATTGTGACCACCTCAGCTAGCCACGTCTCCACCAGCAGGATTGTGACCACCTCAGCTAGCCACGTCTCCACCAGCAGGATTGTGACCACCTCAGCTAGCCACGTCTCCACCAGCAGGACTGTGACCACCTCAGCTAGCCACGTCTCCACCAGCAGGACTGTGACCACCTCAGCTAGCCACGTCTCCACCAGCAGGATTGTGACCACCTCAGCTAGCCACGTCTCCACCAGCAGGACTGTGACCACCTCAGCTAGCCACGTCTCCACCAGCAGGACTGTGACCACCTCAGCTAGCCACGTCTCCACCAGCAGGATTGTGACCACCTCAGCTAGCCACGTCTCCACCAGCAGGACTGTGACCACCTCAGCTAGCCACGTCTCCACCAGCAGGACTGTGACCACCTCAGCTAGCCACGTCTCCACCAGCAGGACTGTGACCACCTCAGCTAGCCACGTCTCCACCAGCAGGACTGTGACCATCGCTACGGGTACGTAAATGCGAACGCATTAACGTTTATTACGTTGTTCTGTGATGCTTGCAGTCACGCAGTACCCCCCCCCCCCACCCCCCCACCCCCCCCCACCCCCCCCCCCCCCACCACCCCCCCCCCACCCCCCCCCCCCCACCCCCCCATCCCCCCACCCCCCCACCCCTCCATTCTATTTTTTAACGAGCCGCCATTTGTAAGGAAACGCGCTCAATGTTTCAACCCTCGCCGGGAATCGAACCCTGACACTCAGTGTGTGAAGCGAGACCTTTTGCCACCAGGCCACGGGCCACCAGGTAGTTAATGATATATTGTCAGTTACGAGAAAATTACCTATTTAAACTGGTTCGACGATCTTCAGTTTATAGAGTGAATAGAGATGTAGGTACAGCAAGTTATTTATATTACAATACAAATAAAATGGGAACGTATATATTACCAAATTTACCCTAATTTTTAGAGCCAGCGGAAGGCCTCGGTCAGATGATCGTCGTATGAGCAAGACCCGCGTCAGGACAATTTTCCAGTTTCCTGACAAACGTTACCTAACTTGTTTTACCAATTATATATGGGAGTTGAAAGAAGGTTCGAATAACAGGTCATAACTAGATGAAAGGTTTAATTTAACATAGCGTATTGCTGTCTAGGTTACATTAAGGAGATGAAGTGCTGTTTAACAATAGCTTTGAATCGACTTTCAGACAGGCACCTTTAGAGACGTCAGGCTGGGAGTTCCAGATTTTTTAGGTCTTGCGCATTGAGTTTTTACACAGGTTGAATCGGACGCGTGAGATATCAAAAGTTTTTGTGCCTTTGAGCTCTGTTGCAGCTAGCGAAGAAGAATTTCGTAGTGGGGTTTGAAGTGAAATTGATTGTCCTATATATATAGCAAACACAGCATGAGTACATATTATATAGACAAGCTTTTTTAGAATTGGGGAGTGTGTTAGTCTGTCACTGGAAAATCCTAGAGGGACTAGTGCCGAACTTGCACACGAAAATCACTCACTACGAAAGAACAAGACTTGGTAGACGATGCAAAATCCCCCCAATGAAAAGCAGGGGTGTCACTAGCACGTTAAAGAGACCATACAATAAGTGTCAGGGGCCCGAGACTGTTCAACTGCCTCCCAGCATACATAAGGGGGATTACCAATAGACCCCTGGCAGTCTTCAAGCTGGCACTGGACAAGCACCTAAAGTCGGTTCCTGACCAGGCGGGCTGTGGCTCGTACGTTGGTTTGCGTGCAGCCAGCAGTAACAGCCTGGCTGATCAGACTCTGGTCCACCAGGAGGCCTGGTCACAGACCGGGCCGCGGGGGCGTTGATCCCCGGAACTCTCTCCAGGCAAACTCCAGGTAATCGTTCGCACAGCGGCTTTTTGTTGAGTTATTATTAGTTTTAAATGAACTGACATAAATTCCCACTCACAAATACCACAGGTGAGGTGAAGTTAGATTAGTAAGTAGTACAATGTAAGTACAAGTACTGTGTTAGGCACACAGTAACGTATCTTGGAGAGGATGCCTACTGTTTTGGTGACGTTTGATATATGCAGGATGTGAGTAAGAATTTTCCCTCGGTCTGTCTTGCAGTGGGAAGGATCCCAGATGGTGGTCGAAATATACCGATTAAGTAATCTTCTAAGTTTGTCTCCATGTGGGTTACTATTGTGCGTTATAGTTAGTTGGGCTTATGTATTTTTATTTACAAACATCATGTAGAAGGCTTTTTCAATATTAAGAGTGAGTTTATTGGTAGTCAGACATACTGCCTGACATTCTCCATACTCTATATGTCAATGTGTTTCTTGTCAACTAAAATTATTCATGAATAATAAAATAAGAGCTGCAATGAAAATATAAAACATATTGTGATTAATTAAGTAGAAAAGAACAATAACTAAAATCATATTCTTTATATCTATGCTTTAACAGGGAGTAGTGGACACATACTGTATATTCTTTCTAGTAATCCCTACATGACTACTACAATGTTATGCTGCACGGAGCCCGGTCCCGATAGATCCTGCACACACAATCTCTGACATATAAGCGATAACCTGCTTCCAAAGGTCTCACCATATACCTTCTGAGTCATACATTTTGTTCTTACAAACTCAGCCACCAGCATCAATTTCTTCATCCAAAAATCAAAAGTCTCCTCTCTCAAAACTCAAATAATTATCATATAGTCTATGACTACATATGCAAATGGCCTTGCTACATCAACTGATACAACACTGAACACAAAATTCAGGTTAGGCAAACCTGGCACACTTCTGTGACCTGTCACATGTACGAAGACTTTCGTCAATTACACCAGCAACCTACCCAGCCTCTCACTAAATCTTATTGCTTGTAGCACTGAGGTTGTGGATATTCTCCAAAATCTTCCCTACCGGGGAAACAATGTATCAGTTTGGTGTCTGATTTTATATACTGGTGTGAAAGATTTTAACAACATTTTCTCTGCAATCGCTGAGAAAGATGTACAGGAACGTAGTAACAGTAGTGCGATAGGTTATTTTTTTCAAGTGTTTTATAAGTTCTGGCCTTTTTCTTAAATTAAAACATCTGGAAAGAGTTCTACTGGCCAGGTTGTAACATCAGCATAAAAAAAATGTTCTTTTTTGATGAATTTAAGAACATAATAACTTGCCTATTGGACCATACTTGGCAGGATCATGTTAAACTGAGGGTTCCATTGACCTGAAGTAAAGTGTGGTAGTGTCAGGACGTCAGAAAATTAATACTAGGATACCGTCCACATATCGTAGCTATATTTAACCTCTTGGAATGTATGGGTTCAGTCTCTTTTCCTCCTGATGTTTCATATGCAGGTTTATTATGACTACACTAAGTGATCAGTACACAGCCATTTCAAAATATAAACAGAAGAGAGAATGACGGGCTCTAGCCGCTGTCTGTAAATTGACAGTCCGACGCTCTGCCGCCTAGACTAACCCAGGCCCCTAATAGGAAGAATTCGGAGGTTAATACTGGGTTACATTCTGTTACACGCTCCACCTGTAACCCAGCTAAATTCCTTCCCTTCGGCCCAGGAACTTTAACAGCAGATGTTACACAGGTGTTACACACACCTGATGTAACAGTTGTGCCCAGGTGTTACACCTGATGTAACAGCTGTGCCCAGGTGTTACACACACCTGATGTAACAGCTGTGGCCAGGTGTTACACACACCTGATGTAACAGCTGTGGCCAGGTGTTACACACACCTGATGTAACAGCTGTGGCCAGGTGTTACACACACCTGATGTAACAGCTGTGCCCAGGTGTTACACACCTGATGTAACAGCTGTACCCAGGTGTTACACACACCTGATGTAACAGTTGTGCCCAGGTGTTACACACACCTGATGTAACAGTTGTGCCCAGGTGTTACACACACCTGATGTAACAGCTGTGCCCAGGTGTTACACACACCTGATGTAACAGCTGTGCCCAGGTGTTACACACACCTGATGTAACAGCTGTGCCCAGGTGTTACACACACCTGATGTAACAGCTGTGGCCAGGTGTTACACACACCTGATGTAACAGCTGTGCCCAGGTGTTACACACCTGATGTAACAGCTGTGCCCAGGTGTTACACACACCTGATGTAACAGCTGTGCCCAGGTGTTACACCTGATGTAACAGCTGTGGCCAGGTGTTACACACACCTGATGTAACAGCTGTGCCCAGGTGTTACACACCTGATGTAACAGCTGTGCCCAGGTGTTACACACACCTGATGTAACAGCTGTGCCCAGGTGTTACACCTGATGTAACAGCTGTGCCCAGGTGTTACACACACCTGATGTAACAGTTGTGCCCAGGTGTTACACACACCTGATGTAACAGCTGTGCCCAGGTGTTACACACCTGATGTAACAGCTGTGCCCAGGTGTTACACACACCTGATGTAACAGTTGTGCCCAGGTGTTACACACACCTGATGTAACAGTTGTGCCCAGGTGTTACACACACCTGATGTAACAGCTGTGCCCAGGTGTTACACACACCTGATGTAACAGTTGTGCCCAGGTGTTACACACACCTGATGTAACAGTTGTGCCCAGGTGTTACACACACCTGATGTAACAGCTGTGCCCAGGTGTTACACACACCTGATGTAACAGCTGTGGCCAGGTGTTACACACACCTGATGTAACAGCTGTGGCCAGGTGTTACACACACCTGATGTAACAGCTGTGCCCAGGTGTTACACACACCTCATGTAACAGCTGTGCCCAGGTGTTACACACACCTGATGTAACAGCTGTGCCCAGGTGTTACACCTGATGTAACAGTTGTGCCCAGGTGTTACACACATCTGATGTAACAGTTGTGCCCAGGTGTTACACCTGATGTAACAGTTGTGCTCAGGTGTTACACACACCTGATGTAACAGCTGTGTCCAGGTGTTACACACCTGATGTAACAGTTGTGCCAAGGTGTTACACACACCTGATGTAACAGTTGTGCCCAGGTGTTACACCTGATGTAACAGTTGTGCCCAGGTGTTACAACTGATGTAACAGCTGTGCCCAGGTGTTACACCTGATGTAACAGTTGTGCCCAGGTGTTACACCTGATGTAACAGCTGTGCCCTGGTGTTACACCTGAATGTAACAGCTGTTCCCAGGTGTTACACCTGACGTAACAGTTGTGCCCAGGTGTTACACCTGATGTAACAGCTGTGCCCAGGTGTTACACCTGATGTAACAGTTGTGCCCAGGTGTTACAACTGATGTAACAGTTGTGCCCAGGTGTTACAACTGATGTAACAGTTGTGCCCAGGTGTTACACCTGATGTAACAGTTGTGCCCAGGTGTTACAACTGATGTAACAGTTGTGCCCAGGTGTTACAACTGATGTAACAGTTGTGCCCAAGGTGTTACACCTGATGTAACAGTTGTGCCCAGGTGTTACAACTGATGTAACAGTTGTGCCCAGGTGTTACACCTGATGTAACAGTTGTGCCCAGGTGTTACAACTGATGTAACAGTTGTGCCCAGGTGTTACACCTGATGTAACAGTTGTGCCCAGGTGTTACAACTGATGTAACAGTTGTGCCCAGGTGTTACAACTGATGTAACAGTTGTGCCCAGGTGTTACAACTGATGTAACAGTTGTGCCCAGGTGTTACACCTGATGTAACAGCTGTGCCCAGGTGTTACAACTGATGTAACAGCTGTGCCCTGGTGTTACACCTGATGTAACAGCTGTGCCCAGGTGTTACACCTGATGTAACAGCTGTGCCCTGGTGTTACACACCTGATGTAACAGTTGTGCCCAGGTGTTACACCTGATGTAACAGCTGTGCCCAGGTGTTACACCTGATGTAACAGCTGTGCCCTGGTGTTACACCTGATGTAACAGCTGTGCCCTGGTGTTACACCTGATGTAACAGCTGTGCCCTGGTGTTACACCTGATGTAACAGTTGTGCCCAGGTGTTACACCTGATGTAACAGCTGTGGCCAGGTGTTACACACACCTGATGTAACAGCTGTGGCCAGGTGTTACACACACCTGATGTAACAGCTGTGCCCAGGTGTTACACACACCTGATGTAACAGTTGTGCCCAGGTGTTACAACTGATGTAACAGTTTTGCCCAGGTGTTACACCTGATGTAACAGCTGTGCCCAGGTGTTACACCTGATGTAACAGCTGTGCCCTGGTGTTACACCTGATGTAACAGCTGTGCCCAGGTGTTACAACTGATGTAACAGCTGTGCCCAGGTGTTACACCTGATGTAACAGCTGTGCCCAGGTGTTACACCTGATGTAACAGCTGTGCCCTGGTGTTACACCTGATGTAACAGCTGTGCCCTGGTGTTACACCTGATGTAACAGCTGTGCCCTGGTGTTACACCTGATGTAACAGTTGTGCCCAGGTGTTACACCTGATGTAACAGTTGTGCCCAGGTGTTACAACTGATGTAACAGTTGTGCCCTGGTGTTACACCTGATGTAACAGCTGTGCCCTGGTGTTACACCTGATGTAACAGTTGTGCCCAGGTGTTACACCTGATGTAACAGCTGTGCCCAGGTGTTACACCTGATGTAACAGTTGTGCCCAGGTGTTACAGCTGATGTAACAGCTGTGCCCTGGTGTTACACCTGATGTAACAGCTGTGCCCAGGTGTTACACCTGATGTAACAGCTGTGCCCTGGTGTTACACCTGATGTAACAGCTGTGCCCAGGTGTTACACCTGATGTAACAGCTGTGCCCAGGTGTTACACCTGATGTAACAGCTGTGCCCAGGTGTTACACCTGATGTAACAGCTGTGCCCTGGTGTTACACCTGATGTAACAGCTGTGCCCAGGTGTTACACCTGATGTAACAGCTGTGCCCTGGTGTTACACCTGATGTAACAGCTGTGCCCAGGTGTTACACCTGATGTAACAGTTGTGCCCAGGTGTTACACCTGATGTAACAGCTGTGCCCTGGTGTTACACCTGATGTAACAGCTGTGCCCTGGTGTTACACACACACCAGAAGTTAGTGGCAGGAGGAAAGCATCTCGCATGAACTCACAGCTTTTCCATACATGTCATGGGGAGGAGAGGAGGCCTTGGGAAGAGGGGAGTGTTGGGGGAAGGTGTGGGGGAAAAGAGAGAAACAAGGTTTGGAAGAGAGAAGGGTTAGAAAAGCTATGGGGTAAATGGGAGAGATAAATAACGAAAAAAGGCACAATACTATGACTGGTACTGTGCCTTTTTTTGTGTGGTTTAGTAAATGGTCCAAGTATGACCGAAATGTCGTCGTAAGCTCCTCTCTTCTATGTGCGGGTTGTGTATGGGAGAGATAAGGCATGGGAAGGTTTGGGAAGGTGTGAGAGAGACAGTGAAGGTGTGGAACAGTGATGTTACAGAAGGTATGTAGAGACGGAAAAATAATGACATCCTTAAAACTAAGAACCAAGAGATGATAAAAATTACAAAAAAGTCAGATTAGAGTGAATGTAAATAAATACCCAAGAAAAACGTAGGACTGAGACAATATATTGTATTAGGAAGCTTAATAACCAATGGTAACCCAATATTATAATTGCAAGATGAATCATTTGCTAGATTTTATTATATAAAGTATTTACCTTTGATTGAATAAAGATTGCCAACCTGACTGAATAAAGAACATGTAATAATGATACTTTACTATCCACTTTTACTAATTTTAACCAACACGACACAAAATGTTCCCTGAGAGAAACTTATCACATTCTTACGTTCAAGGAAGGACGTACCAAACAAACCATACCCCCGGCCGGGATTGAACCCGCGATCATAGTCTCAAAACTCCAGCCCGTCGCGTTAGCCACTAGACCAGCTAGCCTTGAGCTAGAGTTCGTCACGGCCACGCTAGCTGGAGATTCGTCTGTAAAAACTTGCATTTGTGGTCATAGAGGTGCCTGTGCTAACCTTCCTATGGTGTAGAAATATACCTAGTTGGATGAATCTTATTGTGGCTAGCTGGTCTAGTGGCTAACGCGACGGGCTGGAGTTTTGAGACTCTATGACCGCGGGTTCAATCCCGGCCGGGGGTATGGTTTGTTTGCAATCGTGTCATTACGATTTCTTGAGTCAAGGACGTACCAGTTATTGCTTTCTCCTTTGATTTATTAATTAGTTTCATCAATTTTTGCCAACATGACAAATATTTTTAAGGGGTGGACCGGTAAGCCAGTGGAAGGACTCGCTCAGTTGACCAAAAACTACAACGGCGGATCACCATCTGATGAATACCCGCGTCAGGAGACACTTGTCCTGTTTCCTGACGAACCTAACCTAACCTAACTTATCCTAACTTAACCTAATTTCACACAACTAACAAAGGTCTTGCATTTTGACGAATTAAAAATAACTATTTAATTTTTACCTCTTTCATTAATTCTCAATTTTTATTTCCTGGTTTGTTTTATTGGCCATTTTACTTGACCAATAAAAGTACCAGGTCAAGAAGGCCTTTTTCTTCTTATGGGACAAAAAATTAATGTGCTTTCACGAGAAAAATGTTGACACTAAATGAGTGAATGAGGTAAATAAAAATGTTAACCGGTGAGACGGTCTACCCGCTTGTGTTTACTACCCACATGCCCACCCACCTGCTTGTGTTTACTACCCACATGCCCACCCACCCGCTTGTGTTTACTACCCACATGCCCACCCACCCGCTTGTGTTTACTACCCACATGCCCACCCACCCGCTTGTGTTTACTACCCACATGCCCACCCACCCGCTTGTGTTTACTACCCACATGCCCACCCACCCGCTTGTGTTTACTACCCACATGCCCACCCACCCGCTTGTGTTTACTACCCACATGCCCACCCACCCGCTTGTGTTTACTACCCACATGCCCACCCACCCGCTTGTGTTTACTACCCACATGCTCACCCACCCACCCAACCGACTTTCCACCCGCTTATTCACTCACCCAACCGACTTTCCACCCGCTTACCCACCCACCCAACAACTTCCCACCCGCTTATCCACTCACCCAACTGATTTCCCACTCGCTTATCCACTCGCCCAACCGACTTTCCACCCGCTTATCCACTCACCCAACCGACTTCCCACTCGCTTACCTACCCACCCAACCGACTTTCCACCCTCTTATCCACTCACCCAACCGACTTCCCACCCTTTTATCCACCCACCCAACCGACTTCCCACCCACTTATCCACTCACCCAACCGACTTCCCCCCCGCTTACCCACCCACCCAACCGACTTTCCACCCGCTTACCTACCCACCCAACCAACTTCCCACCCGCTTATCCACCCACCCAACCGACTTCCCACCCGCTTATCCACTCACCCAACCGACTTTCCACCCTCTTATCCACTCACCCAACCGACTTCCCATTCGCTTATCCACTCGCCTAACCGACTTCCCACCTGCTTACCCACCCACCCAACCAACTTCCCACCCGCTTATCCACTCACCCAACCGACTTCCCACCCTCTTATCCACTCGCCCAACCGACTTCCCACCCTCTTATCCACTCACCCAACCGACTTCCCACCCGCTTACCCACCCACCCAACCGACTTTCCACCCGCTTATCCACTCACCCAACCGACTTCCCACTCGCTTATCCACTCGCCTAACCGACTTTCCACCTGCTTACCCACCCACCCAGCCAACTTCCCACCCGCTTATCCACTCACCCAACCGACTTCCCACCCGCTTATCCACTCACCCAACCGACTTCCCACTCGCTTATCCACTCACCCAACCGACTTCCCACCCGCTTATCCACTCACCCAACCGACTTCCCACCCGCTTATCTACTCACCCAACCGACTTCCCACCCTCTTATCCACTCACCCAACCGACTTCCCACCCTCTTATCCATTCACCCAACCGACTTCCCACCCTCTTATCCACTCGCCCAACCAACTTCCCACCTGCTTACCCACCCACCCAACCGACTTTCCACCCGTTTACCTACCCACCCAACCAACTTCCCACCCGCTTATCCACTCACCCAAAAGAATTCCCACCCTGTTATCCACTCACCCAACCCACTTCCCATCCGCTTACCCACCCACCCAATCGACTTTCCACCCGCTTATCCACTCACCCAACCGACTTCCCACTCGCTTATCCACTCGCCTAACCGACTTCCCACCCGATTACCCACCCACCCAACCAACTTCCCACCCGCTTATCCACTCACCCAACCGACTTCCCACCCTCTTATCCACTCACCCAACCGACTTCCCACCCGCTTACCCACCCACCCAACAACTTCCCACCTGCTTACCCACCCACCCAACCGACTTTCCACCCGTTTACCTACCCACCCAACCAACTTCCCACCCGCTTATCCACTCACCCAACCGACTTCCCACCCAGTTATCCACTCACCCAACCGACTTCCCATCCGCTTACCCACCCACCCAACCGACTTTCCACCCGCTTATCCACTCGCCTAACTGACTTCCCTCCCGCTTACCCACCCACCCAACCGACTTCCCACCCGCTTACCTACCCACCCAACCGACTTTCCACCCGCTTATCCACCCACCCAACTAACGTCCCACCCGCTTACCCACCCACCCAACCGACTTCCCACCCGCTTACCCACCCACCCAACCGACTTCCCACCCACTTACCCACCCACCAAACCGACTTTCCACCCGCTTACTCACCCACCCAACCGACTTCCCACCCGCTTACCCACCCACCCAACCGACTTTCCACCCACTTACCCACCCACCCAACCGACTTCCCACCCACTTACCCACCCACCCAACAACTTCCCACCCGCTTACCCACTCACCCACCCGACTTCCCACCCACTTACCCACCCACCCAACAACTTCCCACCCCCTTACCCACTCACCCAACCGACTTCCCACCCACTTACCCACCCAACCAACCAACTTCCCACCCGCTTACCCACTCACCCAACCGACTTCCACCCACTTACCCACCCACCCAACAACTTCCCACCCGCTTACCCACTCACCCAACCGACTTCCCACCCGCTTGCACAACTGAAGTACCGAGAGCGCACCTTTCCTAGGGTGTGGCCCCCGCTGGCAGAACCCTCCTACAACAACGCTATAAGCTACTGTGGCACCTTTACAACAACTGTTGTGTAACAGGTAGAGTATATATCAACATCCTGAAAATACAAAGGAGCTGCAGCAAGTATACACCTTAAGAGACCTGGAACCATTGTTGAACCTTCCCAACTGGTCCAGAACCCGAAGCTCAATACCCTAGAGACACACAAGAGCTGTAGATCGACACTGAGACACAGGTGTTGTGGATCAACACTGAGACACAGGTGTTGTAGATCAACACTGAGACACAGGTGTTGTAGATCAACACTGAGACACAGGTGTTGTAGATCAACACTGAGACACAGGTGTTGTAGATCAACACTGAGACACAGGTGTTGTAGATCAACACTGAGACACAGGTGTTGTAGATCAACACTGAGACACAGGTGTTGTAGATCAACACTGAGACACAGGTGTTGTAGATCAACACTGAGACACAGGTGTTGTAGATCAACACTGAGACACAGGTGTTGTAGATCAACACTGAGACACAGGTGTTGTAGATCAACACTGAGACACAGGTGTTGTAGATCAACACTGAGACACAGGTGTTGTAGATCAACACTGAGACACAGGTGTTGTAGATCAACACTGAGACACAGGTGTTGTAGATCAACACTGAGACACAGGTGTTGTAGATCAACACTGAGACACAGGTGTTGTAGATCAACACTGAGACACAGGTGTTGTAGATCAACACTGAGACACAGGTGTTGTAGATCAACACTGAGACACAGGTGTTGTAGATCAACACTGAGACACAGGTGTTGAAGGTGATCACTGAGACACAGGTGTTGTAGATCAGCATTGAGACAGGTGTTGTGGATCAACACTGAGACACAGGTGTTGAAGGTGAACATTGAGACACAGGTGTTGTGGATCAACACTGAGACACAGGTGTTGAAGGTGAACATTGAGACACAGGTGTTGTGGATCAACACTGAGACACAGGTGTTGAAGGCGAACATTGAGACACAGGTGTTGTGGATCAACACTGAGACACAGGTGTTGTAGATCAGCATTGAGACACAGGTGTTGTGGATCAACACTGAGACACAGGTGTTGTAGATCAACATCCTCGAGGCTCAAGAGCTGTAGATCAACATCTTCGAAGCACAGAAGCTCAGTATTTTCCTACAGAAGGTTAATTAAATAATCCGTTGATGTGTATATTGTGATGGTATAAATTTTGCTCACTGGTACTCACAATTTGGTTAAAAACACTCGTGAACAAACACGAATTATTGAAGACTTTGTGAAGAACGTTTCCCTCCTGGGACTATATATATGACTGTATATATCTTTCTTTCAACACACCGGCCGTATCCCACCAAGGCAGGGTGGCCCGAAAAGAAAATCGAAAGTTTCTCTTTTAAATTTAGTAATTTATACGGGAGAAGGGGTTACTAGCCCCTTGCTTCCGGCATTTTAGTTGCCTCTTACAACACGCATGGCTTACGGAGGAAGAATTCTGTTCCACTTCCCCATGGAGATAAGAGGAAATAAACAAGAACAAGAACTAGAAAGAAAATAGAAGAATACCTAGAGGGATGTGTATATATATGCTTGTACATGTATGTGTAGTGTGACCTAAGTGTAAGTAGTAGTAGCAAGACGTACCTGAAATCTTGCATGTTTATGAGACAGACAAAAGACACCAGCAATCCTACCATCATGTAAAACAATTACTGGTTTTCGTTGTACACTCACTTGGTAGGACGGTAGTACCTCCCTGGGTGGTTGCTGTCTACCAGCCTACTACCTAGGGACTAATATATGTATATATATATATATATATATATATATATATATCTATATATATATATATATATATATATCTGTGTGTATATATATATATATATGTCTATATATATATATATATATATATATATGTGTATATATATATATATATTTGTATGTATATATATATATATATATATGTGTATATATGTATATATGTATATATATATATATATATATTTATATATATATATATATATATATATATATATATATATATATATATATATATATATATATTTATATATATATATATATATATATATATATATATATATATATATATATATATTTATATATATATATATATATATATATATATATATATATATATATATATTTATATATATATATATATTTATATATATATATATATTTATATATATATATTTATATATATATATATATATATATATATATATATATATATATATATATATATATATATATATATGACAGTATATATAGGCGGAGAATGAGGTGTGAGTGAGACATAGTGATGTGGAAAAGGACATTGGAGATGAGGTTAGATAGGTAACGAGGTCACATGATTCCTGTGTTAGGTGGTGTTCTGCCTGGGTATCATGTATGCTAATATTTGTAGCTTCCATTATTATCTTCTGTGGTGATGGTGACGGTGAATCCTTTATTAAATCATATACGTATTTAAAATACATTTAAGTAGAGTTGATAAAACACCTCAATTACTGGGAGCGCTTGAGGTTCCTGAACCTGTATTCCCTGGAACGCAGGAGGGAGAGATACATGATTATATACACCTGGAAAATCCTAGAGGGACTAGTACCGAACTTGCACACGAAAATCACTCACTACGAAAGCAAAAGACTCGGCAGACGATGCACCATCCCCCCAATGAAAAGCAGGGGTGTCACTAGCACGTTAAGAGACCATACAATTGGTGTCAGGGGCCCGAGACTGTTCAACTGCCTCCCAGCACACATAAGGGGGATTACCAACAGACCCCTGGCAGTCTTCAAGCTGGCACTGGACAAGCACCTAAAGTCGGTTCCTGACCAGGCGGGCTATGGCTCGTACGTTGGTTTGCATGCAGCCAGCAGTAACAGCCAGGAGGCCTGGTCACAGACCGGGCCGCGGGGGCGTTGACCCCCGGAACTCTCTCCAGGTAACTCCAGAGTTTAAACTACTGCTTACGTTGTTGAGTCGTTCTGTTGTCTCACTATTACCAAGTTGTCGCCAGGGGATCCTGGTTTCTGATATTAGATCCCTTGAGGGTGGTTCCTTGATGTTGGTGAGCCGCTCTTGATCTAGGGAATTGGATCTGTTCTCCGTTTGCTTGAACTGAGTCTGAATACCTTCCAACCCCCTTTATGCGCTGTATTATTTATGATTATTATAATAATAATGATATTTGTATTAAAGGGGTCGATACATCTTACGTAAATTTTAATTAGTTGTGTGTACTCATAACAAAGTACCATTGTGTACTCATAACACAGTACCATTGTGTACTCATAACAAAGTACCATTGTGTACTCATAAAGTACCATTGTGTACTCATAACAAAGTACCATTGTGTACTCAACAAAGTACCATTGTGTACTCATAACAAAGTACCATTGTGTACTCAACAAAGTACCATTGTGTACTCATAACAAAGTACCATTGTGTACTCATAACAAAGTACCATTGTGTACTCATAACAAAGTACCATTGTGTACTCATAACAAAGTACCATTGTGTACTCATAACAAAGTACCATTGTGTACTCATAACAAAGTACCATTGTGTACTCAACAAAGTACCATTGTGTACTCATAACAAAGTACCATTGTGTACTCAACAAAGTACCATTGTGTACTCATAACAAAGTACCATTGTGTACTCATAACAAAGTACCATTGTGTACTCATAACAAAGTACCATTGTGTACTCATAACAAAGTACCATTGTGTACTCATAACAAAGTACCATTGTGTACTCATAACAAAGTACCATTGTGTACTCATAACAAAGTACCATTGTGTACTCAACAAAGTACCATTGTGTACTCATAACAAAGTACCATTGTGTACTCATAACAAAGTACCATTGTGTACTCATAACAAAGTACCATTGTGTACTCATAACAAAGTACCATTGTGTACTCATAACAAAGTACCATTGTGTACTCATAAAGTACCATTGTGTACTCATAACAAAGTACCATTGTGTACTCATAACAAAGTACCACTGTGTACTCATAACAAAGTACCATTGTGTACTCATAACAAAGTACCACTGTGTACTCATAACAAAGTACCACTGTGTACTCATAACAAAGTACCATTGTGTACTCATAACAAAGTACCATTGTGTACTCATAACAAAGTACCATTGTGTACTCATAACAAAGTACCATTGTGTACTCATAACAAAGTACCATTGTGTACTCATAACAAAGTACCATTGTGTACTCATAACAAAGTACCATTGTGTACTCATAACAAAGTACCATTGTGTACTCATAACAAAGTACCATTGTGTACTCATAACAAAGTACCATTGTGTACTCATAACAAAGTACCATTGTGTACTCATAACAAAGTACCATTGTGTACTCATAACAAAGTACCATTGTGTACTCATAACAAAGTACCATTGTGTACTCATAAAGTACCATTGTGTACTCATAACAAAGTACCATTGTGTACTCATAACAAAGTACCATTGTGTACTCATAACAAAGTACCATTGTGTACTCATAACAAAGTACCACTGTGTACTCATAACAAAGTACCACTGTGTACTCATAACAAAGTACCACTGTGTACTCATAACAAAGTACCACTGTGTACTCATAACAAAGTACCATTGTGTACTCATAACAAAGTACCATTGTGTACTCATAACAAAGTACCATTGTGTACTCATAACAAAGTACCATTGTGTACTCATAACAAAGTACCATTGTGTACTCATAACAAAGTACCATTGTGTATTCATAACAAAGTACCATTGTGTACTCATAACAAAGTACCATTGTGTACTCATAACAAAGTACCATTGTGTACTCATAACAAAGTACCATTGTGTACTCATAACAAAGTACCATTGTGTACTCATAACAAAGTACCATTGTGTACTCATAACAAAGTACCATTGTGTACTCATACCTGGAGTTTACCTGGAGAGAGTTCCGGGGGTCAACGCCCCCGCGGCCCGGTCTGAGACCAGGCCTCCTGGTGGATCAGAGCCTGATCAACCAGGCTGTTGCTGCTGGCTGCACGCAAACCAACTTACGAGCCACAGCCCGGTTGATCCGGAACTGACTTTAGGTGCTTGTCCAGTGCCAGCTTGAAGACTGCCAGGGGTCTGTTGGTAATCCCCCTTATGTGTGCTGGGAGGCAGTTGAACAGTCTCGGGCCCCTGACACTTATTGTATGGTCTCTCAACGTGCTAGTGACACCCCTGCTTTTCATTGGGGGGATGGTGCATCGTCTGCCAAGTCTTTTGCTTTCGTAGTGGGTGATTTTCGTGTGCAAGTTCGGTACTAGTCCCTCTAGGATTTTCCAGGTGTATATAATCATGTATCTCTCCCTCCTGCGTTCCAGGGAATACAGGTTTAGGAACCTCAAGCGCTCCCAATAATTGAGGTGTTTTATCTCCGTTATGCGCGCCGTGAAAGTTCTCTGTACATTTTCTAGGTCGGCAATTTCACCTGCCTTGAAAGGTGCTGTTAGTGTGCAGCAATATTCCAGCCTAGATAGAACAAGTGACCTGAAGAGTGTCATCATGGGCTTGGCCTCCCTAGTTTTGAAGGTTCTCATTATCCATCCTGTCATTTTTCTAGCAGATGCGATTGATACAATGTTATGGTCCTTGAAGGTGAGATCCTCCGACATGATCACTCCCAGGTCTTTGACGTTGGTGTTTCGCTCTATTTTGTGGCCAGAATTTGTTTTGTACTCTGATGAAGATTTAATTTCCTCATGTTTACCATATCTGAGTAATTGAAATTTCTCATCGTTGAACTTCATATTGTTTTCTGCAGCCCACTGAAAGATTTAGTTGATGTCTGCCTGGAGCTTTGCAGTGTCTGCAATGGAAGACACTGTCATGCAGATTCGGGTGTCATCTGCAAAGGAAGACACGGTGCTGTGGCTGACATCCTTGTCTATGTCGGATATAAGGATGAGGAACAAGATGGGAGCGAGTACTGTGCCTTGTGGAACAGAGCTTTTCACCGTAGCTGCCTCGGACTTTACTCTGTTGACGACTACTCTCTGTGTTCTGTTAGTGAGGAAATTATAGATCCATCGACCGACTTTTCCTGTTATTCCTTTAGCACGCATTTTGTGCGCTATTACGCCATGGTCACACTTGTCGAAGGCTTTTGCAAAGTCTGTATATATTACATCTGCATTCTTTTTGTCTTCTAGTGCATTTAGGACCTTGTCGTAGTGGTCCAATAGTTGAGACAGACAGGAGCGACCTGTTCTAAACCCATGTTGCCCTGGGTTGTGTAACTGATGGGTTTCTAGATGCGTGGTGATCTTGCTTCTTAGGACCCTTTCAAAGATTTTTATGATATGGGATGTTAGTGCTATTGGTCTGTAGTTCTTTGCTGTTGCTTTACTGCCCCCTTTGTGGAGTGGGGCTATGTCTGTTGTTTTTAGTAACTGTGGGACGACCCCCGTGTCCATGCTCCCTCTCCATAGGATGGAAAAGGCTCGTGATAGGGGCTTCTTGCAGTTCTTGATGAACACAGAGTTCCATGAGTCTGGCCCTGGGGCAGAGTGCATGGGCATGTCATTTATCGCCTGTTCGAAGTCATTTGGCGTCAGGATAACATCGGATAGGCTTGTGTTAATCAAATTTTGTGGCTCTCTCATAAAAAATTCATTTTGATCTTCGACTCTCAGTCTGGTTAGCGGCTTGCTAAAAACTGAGTCATATTGGGACTTGAGTAGCTCACTCATTTCCTTGTTGTCATCTGTGTAGGACCCATCTTGTTTAAGTAGGGGCCCAATACTGGACGTTGTTCTCGATTTTGATTTGGCATAGGAGAAGAAATACTTTGGGTTTCTTTCGATTTCATTTATGGCTTTTAGTTCTTCCCGCGATTCCTGACTCCTAAAGGATTCTTTTAGCTTAAGTTCGATGCTTGCTATTTCTCTGACCAGTGTCTCCCTACGCATTTCAGATATATTGACCTCTTTTAGCCGCTCTGTTATTCTTTTCCGTCGCCTGTAAAGGGAGCGCCTGTCTCTTTCTGTTTTACATCTACTCCTCCTTTTTCTTAGAGGAATAAGCCTTGTGCATACATCGAGTGCTACCGAGTTAATCTGTTCTAGGCATAAGTTGGGGTCTGTGTTGCTTAGTATATCTTCCCAGCTTATATCGGTTAGGACTTGGTTTACTTGGTCCCACTTTATGTTTTTGTTATTGAAGTTGAATTTGGTGAATGCTCCCTCGTGACTAATCTCATTATGTCGGTCTGGGGCTCCGCGCATACATGACTGAACCTCAATTATGTTGTGATCTGAGTATATTGTTTTTGATATGGTGATATTTCTTATCAGATCATCATTGTTAGTGAAGATGAGGTCTAGTGTATTCTCCAGTCTAGTAGGCTCTATTATTTGCTGGTTTAAATTGAATTTTGTGCAGAGATTTAAAAGCTCGCGTGAGTGTGAGTTTTCATCAGAGCTGCCTCCTGGTGTTATTACTGCAACAATATTATTTGCTATATTCCTCCATTTTAGGTGCCTTAAGTTGAAATCCCCCAGGAGCAAGATGTTGGGTGCAGGAGCTGGAAGGTTTTCCAGACAGTGGTCAATTTTTAACAGCTGTTCCTGGAATTGCTGGGATGTTGCATCCGGAGGCTTGTAGACTATCACAATGACTAGGTTTTGGTTCTCGACCTTTACTGCTAAAACTTCCACTACATCATTTGAGGCATTTAGCAGTTCTGTGCAAACAAGTGACTCTGCAATGTACAGGCCAACCCCCCCCTTTTGCCTGTTCACTCTGTCACATCTGTATAGGTTGTAACCTGGGATCCATATTTCGTTGTCCAAGTGATCCTTTATGTGGGTCTCAGTGAAAGCCGCGAACATTGCCTTTGCCTCTGCAAGCAGTCCACGGATGAAAGGTATTTTGTTGTTTGTTGCTGGCTTTAGACCCTGTATATTTGCAAAGAAGAATGTTATCGGACTGGTGGTATTGTTGGTACTGGGGGGGGGATTTTTTTTCCGGCATTAGTATCTGTATCTGTTGGTTTGGAGTAGAGGCCATCGACTGTGGTTCCACTCCAGGAATGACTGGATTTGGTGTACGATTTCTGCCATTTCCTGCCAGTTTTTTTTCCTTCCTGGCACTAAAAAATCTCTCCCTCTTGAGTGGCTGTGGCTACCCAGGTTTTCCCATGGCCTGGATGTTTTGTATCTTTTTGTCCCCTTTAGATGGTATGCCTGGCAATTTAAGTTATAGCACAGTCTTTCCTGTACTGAAGAGGGACACATTTCAGGGTGAAAAAGCTTACAGGAAGGGAGTTTGCATTTTCCTGTTGTCATATGGGCATGGCATTTCATAACAAAGTACCATTGTGTACTCATAACACAGTACCATTGTGTACTCATAACACAGTACCACTGTGTACTCATAACAAAGTACCATTGTGTACTCATAACAAAGTGCCATTGCGTACTCATAACACAGTACCACTGTGTACTCATAACAAAGTACCATTGTGTACTCATAACAAAGTACCATTCTGTACTCATAACAAAGTACCATTGTGTACTCATAACACAGTACCACTGTGTACTCATAACAAAGTACCATTGTGTACTCATAACAAAGTGCCATTGTGTACTCATAACAAAGTACCATTGTGTACTCATAACAAAGTACCATTGTGTACTCATAACAAAGTACCATTGTGTACTCATAACAAAGTATCATTGTGTACTCATAACAAAGTACCATTGTGTACTCATAACAAAGTACCATTGTGTACTCATAACAAAGTACCATTGTGTACTCATAACAAAGTACCATTGTGTACTCATAAAGTACCATTGTGTACTCATAACAAAGTACCATTGTGTACTCATAACAAAGTACCATTGTGTACTCATAACAAAGTACCATTGTGTACTCATAACAAAGTACCATTGTGTTCTCATAACAAAGTACCATTGTGTACTCATAACAAAGTACCATTGTGTACTCATAACAAAGTACCATTGTGTACTCATAACAAAGTACCATTGTGTACTCATAAAGTACCATTGTGTACTCATAACAAAGTACCATTGTGTACTCATAACAAAGTACCATTGTGTACTCATAACAAAGTACCATTGTGTACTCATAACAAAGTATCATTGTGTAC
Source organism: Cherax quadricarinatus (assembly GCF_038502225.1). NCBI lineage: Eukaryota > Metazoa > Arthropoda > Malacostraca > Decapoda > Parastacidae > Cherax > Cherax quadricarinatus. The sequence continues at coordinate 158,539 of NW_027195607.1, forward strand.
TCATAACAAAGTACCATTGTGTACTCATAACAAAGTACCATTGTGTACTCATAACAAAGTACCATTGTGTACTCATAACAAAGTACCATTGTGTACTCATAAAGTACCATTGTGTACTCATAACAAAGTACCATTGTGTACTCATAACAAAGTACCATTGTGTACTCATAACAAAGTACCATTGTGTTCTCATAACAAAGTACCATTGTGTACTCATAACAAAGTACCATTGTGTACTCATAACAAAGTACCATTGTGTACTCATAACAAAGTACCATTGTGTACTCATAACAAAGTACCATTGTGTACTCATAACAAAGTACCATTGTGTTCTCATAACAAAGTACCATTGTGTACTCATAACAAAGTACCATTGTGTACTCATAACAAAGTACCATTGTGTACTCATAACAAAGTACCATTGTGTACTCATAACAAAGTACCATTGTGTTCTCATAACAAAGTACCATTGTGTACTCATAACAAAGTACCATTGTGTACTCATAACAAAGTACCATTGTGTACTCATAACAAAGTACCATTGTGTACTCATAACAAAGTACCATT